>NC_058411.1:107816913-107839311 GCF_002201575.2 Neomonachus schauinslandi
AAAGAAAGAAAGAAAGAAAGAAAGAAAGAAAGAAAGAAAGAAAGAAAGAAAGAAAGAAAGGAAGAAAGAAAGAAAGGAAGAAAGAAAGAAAGAAAGAAAGAAAAGAAAGAAAGAAAGAAAGGTCTCCTTATTAATAGTCATGTCTTTTCTTGTAAAGGGTGAGAAAAGCTGAGGTAGAAACTTCTGAAAGCCCATTACGAGGCTGAAACCAAGAAACACAACCCCGTAGTTGGGAGATTCAGAATGGGCTTAAGAAACATAACATCAGGACTCTCCGGGGAAATGGTTAAGTCAGAGCCAAAGGCATTAGCACTGAGTTAAGAGGAGCTTGAGCTAATGAGAAGGGAAGAGAGCATGGGGGAGCCTGGGAGGGAGGCGACTGGGGATCAAGTGCAGGGCGGGAAGGAGGGAGGCAGGAGGCCAGGGTGTGCACACAGCATCATTGCTATGCCAGGCACGGCCTCCCCCTCCGGTGGGATGAGCAGCAGCTGCCGGGGAGCGGGAGTGCAGAAGTGAAGCGGGGATCTGCACATGGCCTCCCCGGGTCACACTCTGGACTTGGGACTTCTGCCAGGGACGGAGGCAGCATGTGGCCAGGGACAGGGGCAGCCAGGCTCAAGTGTGGTACAGGGTTCCAGGGCAGGGCTGGTAGGGTTTGCTTCACCTTCTCCCTTCCTGTCCTTGCTCCATCCCTTTTGTCCACCTGGCTCTCTCGGAGCCTCCCTCTTGGTCCAGGTGTCAGGTGCTGGGGGGCGGGGAGGGGGGGAGGGAGCAGCTGAAGCTGGCCTCTGAGGGCTGACAAGTCCTCATTTCCTGGCAAAGGAATCTCTGGTAGGGCGGAGCAGGGCAGACACTGGGCCTCTGGAGGGTACAAGGGCAGGGGACATTTTGTCAGGCTCTTCAAAATCCCTCTGTACAAACTGCAACCTGTTGCGGCCCAGAGCTCTGGCAAACAGGTAGTTAGTCCTAGGCTGGGCCACAGCACTCCTCAGCAAAGACTCGGGGAGGCTCCCATCTATGCCAGCCGACTCGTCCTACACGCCTGCTCTGTGCCAGCCTGGTCCCCGCCGCTCGCAGACTAGCCAGGGCCACAGACAATCACCTACTCTGTGACACTTGACGCCCCATGGCTTTTGCTTTTGATGCAGCCCAGAAGCAGCCCCTCTGAGGGTGAGTGGGAGTGGCTCGGACACACAGAGGGTCTTGGGGCTCAGAGCCAGCCCCCCCCAAGCTTCCCCTGCTCCGCCCCCCCCAGCACCCTGGCCAGCACCCAGAGCAGGTGCTCCCTAGAGCGACAAGGACAGCCGCCATGCTGGTGGGAACACTTGAGTTACGGTGCGCCGGGCGCCTCACAGATAAGTTTGGTGCCCGCCTGTCTTCATGAATCACGGCGGAGCCTAATCCTTCATTAGAACATTCAGCAGTAATCGCTGGCAAAATGCCACTTGCCTTTTTCTCATTTTAACAAAACATTTATGCATGAAAGATTTAATGCCAGGTATCAAGCATATCATTGTAAATTTACCACTAATTAAGCCTAATTAAAATAATTAAATGGCTGTGGAGTCACCATGTGAATGAAAATCACTTCTCCTCCACCAGGCTCTTTCTCACTAGCCAGGCTCCCAGTTTCAGAGACAAATCTCTCTCTCCCTCTCTCCCTCTCTCTCTCTCTCTCTCTCTCTCGTCGCCCCGCTCAGCTTCACGCAGGGTATTTGCACGGCCAAGGAGATTTGATAATTAAGATAATGCTGTGATTTGACGGTGCGCTTTTTCAATTTCGGGACCCCAGGAGATTTTCCTTTATCTCGGTGAAGTATAGACAATTTGACAAATCTGTTGCTGGGAGCAGTCACTGGCGTTTGCATATTCATTACTCATTGGATTTTTAATCAAAGTAGCTGATGGACCCCTCGCACCACAAATAACTCGGTCATGAATAATTTATCGGCGCTCGCTGGCTGGGCCACGCGCACCCCCTGGCGCCCCGGGGCTCCTGATTGGCTCGCCAGCGCTGGCCCGCCCCGAGCAGCACATGGCCGCTCCAGATGTTTGGGTATCCATATGTGCACAGCTCATCAAAACAGGCAACGGCCCTCACCCAGGGGCCTCGGCCGTCCCCAGATAGGCCATCTGGAGTTGGAGGGGAAAACAAGCCACAGTGAATTGTGGGATGCGTGTTGATCTTCAGTGGCGCCGGCTGTGGCTGCCGAGGGGCGCGCAGGAGGCGCGGGGGGGGGGCGCACTGGATGCTCCGATCTCGGGGCCCACGAAGCGTCGGCGCCCGGGAAGCTACGGGCGGGCCCCCCCCCCCCCCCCCCCCCCCTGTGGTTTCCCCCCCTGCCTCTCCTGCTCACCGGGCCCCTGCTCGTAGGACCCCGCCACTCCGCCTGCACACACGTGTGTCCCACAGCCCTGCTGAGCCTGACGACGGGGTGCCCTGCGTCCCCGCTAGGACCCGCATTTCCCCTGGTCCCCAGGCTACCCCCAGGGGCTGGCCGGGCCTTTCCGCAGGCCGGGCCACTCTCACGCAGGCCTCACCCCTCATCACATCAAGCCCATTCAGTTTACCCACATGCCACAGTCAGTGTATTTTCTATATAAGCTTGGAGGAGTTGAGAGGAGATGCAGTTGACTGGGTGACATAATAGCATGTTTTGTAGGCATTTAATGGACCATTTACTCATTTTGATTTTGCAGTTTTCTTTTGCTTTGGGGCCAGTGATGATTGGCTTCCCGGGTCTCAGGAGCGTTTGCAGGGTCCTAACAAGCTCAGAGGGCTGGTGTTGGGCCTCCAGTGCCTGCTGGTTTCAAAGGCCCTGGTCCACACGGTAGCCTTGTCTCTTACTTTGGGATGCAACCCTTGGAGCCTTGGCTGGGAGCCTTCCGTGACCCCCACCACCCTAAGCTAAGTGATGCCCCTCTCTCTGATGCTTCTAGAGCATCCGCCATGTCCATGCTAGCCCCCCCCTTTGGTGACTACTGGGAGTCAGGACCCCCTTCTCCACTGGACAGAGAGCTGTGGGGGGCAGCGTGGGATGCCTTGTTTATCTGTCCCCCACACCTAGCTCACATTTGAGGAATAAATGACCCTTGGACTTGATGAGTGGAAGAACAGACACAATGAGCTAAGAAAGGAAACTAACCCAGAATAGCAGTCTGAAAGTGTGTATGGAAGGCAGATGTAGACAAGCCCTCCTGTCCAGCTAGGGGTGACTTGCCCCACAGATCTGTGCCAGATGGGAAGGAAGGGACTTTCTCCCGCTCCCCCACCCAGCTGCTTGCCCTGCCACTTCTCAGCCAACTATTGGTGAGAGTGGGGTGAGCACACCCCGGGGGGCCAACCTGCTGTGTCAGCCCGGGGCCTCCCCCACCCCGAGGACTCTGAGCTCAAAAGAACGTGAACCCTGCCGGAGAAACTGATCTGACACTTTGAACCCCGGCCACCCGCCCCCCTCTCAGAGTTGGGGTGTAGGTAACCCCGTGCCCCTGGTGCTGCAGCAGGGGAGGCGGCCCCACTGTCCTTGCTCCACCCCCCGCCAGCCCAGCTGCCCGCCCCCAGCATGCCGCTGAGGGGCCCGGGGAGGCCGCAGACGCATTACCAGGCAGGCAGGAACACCAGCAGGCCGCGAGCTCCCTGTGACAATTAAAGTGGAAATATTTCCCGATATTTTTTCTCCTTTCTTAAGGTGAGAAGGAAAGTGTGATTATACAATGTGTGTGTGCGTGTCATGGGGTGGGAGCGGAGGAGGGAGGAAACAGCCTGAGCCATAAGCAGATACTTGCCGAGCCTGGCAAGGATGGTAATGCCGCGCTCCCCCCGCCCCCGGAGCCCACCTGAGAGGAGACTGCTGACAGCACCCTGGAGACTTCACTGGCAGGCGGGAACCCCCCGCACCCACCACTGAAGCCCACTTGAGCTCCCTGTCATTGGAGAGAGCTGAGGCCACACAAGTCCTCATGCGCCCCCCCGCCCCAGCCCCTCCACCAGAGACACCAGCCAGAATTCCAGAGGGAGACAGATGGTGGCAGCCAGAGCAGAGTCACAGCAAAGACAGGGAGCAGGCTCTTCTCCAGAGTGAGCACAGTCGAGAGTGGTTGCCCTCAGAGGGCCGACAGACACCAGGGGGGCTGGAGAAAGATCCACAACGTGCTCACACCAGAACCTTCCTCCACCACTTGTGGCCCTCCTACCCTTCGTCCTTTCTCCTCTGGGAACCCACCCACCCGACAAGGCTCCTGATACCAGGCACGCCAACCCCAGGCTGCCCTGCACATCGTCCTCTTCAGGGACTCTCCCCCTCCCTCCCCCCGACGTCACCCCTCCAGAGGTAGGCAGAGGCCAGGCTACGGCTTGAGCAAGGGCCAATCCCTGACTGAACCTTGGTAGGGGCATGGAGGAAGGGGCCCCAAAGACTCCTGACCGAGGGGCAGCCACTGTTTAGTGGCTAGGGGTGAAGTCAGGACTGGGGAGGTCAGTCGGACTTTCCGCCTGGCATTGAGTGGGGACACAGTGGAGAATCTGCCAGGTGAGACCCGCAGGTCATGAAGTCGAGGAAAAAGCGGCAGGTCGCTCAGTGGTGGGGCTCGGAGTAAACATGTACCACTCTGCTCCTGAGGGAGGAGGTAAATGTAGCTGGTCCCTCGAGACAGCCCGGCGGCTGGAGATGGATATTCCTGGAGGCCGGGAGGTCTCCGCCTCCCTCCCCACCATGATACACACGGGTATGTTGACTCCATGCTGGGGAGTGTTCCTTGCCCCCTAAAGTACTGAGCCCGCACTGCTTCTCACCACCCTCCGGGAGGCCTCCCCAGAGTCGTCCGGGGCTTGCTGAGCTCCCCCACTGACGGCCAGGAGCATGCATGGTACATAGGGGTGCAGTAGCCGTCCAAGTAGATGCGGTAGGATTGCCGTTATGAACCTCGCCCAGAGCCCCCCAGTCAGCCATCTGCAGCTATAACCATTCTTGGGATCCATTTCAGATTCCGGAATTATCAGCCTTGTTTGTTTCTGTTGTCATCAGAGCAGTAATGGGTATTCCCAATTCATTGACAGCTAACTTTATTTTTATTGTCTGGGCTCTGTTGTTGAAGCTACAAAATCTATGTTTGATAGCATGATTATAATTTTCCATGCCAAGGAATATTTTTACTTATGTTTCCAACTCAGCAAACATTTATTGAAGACCTAATGGGTGAGAGGCATGATGCTGAACGCCGGGGACAAAGAGGAAGCCTGACTCTTACTGTCTCCTCGTTTAATTTTCCTCATGGCCACATAGATGGATACCGTTCTGATCCCAATGTTTACTGATTTTCCAGTGAAGAAACTGAGGTCACATAGGAAGTAAGTGGTAGAGCCAGATTGGAACCTCAGAAATCTGGTCCCACAATGCCTGCTCATAATTACTATCAGAAAAAGAAAATGAGGGGCACCTGGGTGGCTCATTTGGTTGAGCGGCTGCCTTCGGCTGAGGTCATGCTCCCAGGGTCCTGGATCGAGCCCCGTGTCAGGCTCCCTGCTCAGCGGGGAGTCTGCTTCTCCCTCTGCCCCGCCCCCCATTCGTGCTCTCTCTCTCGCTCTCATGAATAAATAAAACATTTAAAAAAAAATAAAAATCCTTTGAAAAGCTTACTGTCCAACAGCAGGAGCAGACCCATAAGCAGATCATTTAAATTCTTATGTCTCACGCTCAGAGAGCAGTGGGCACCGGACATTTACAAGCCATTGCTTTATATAACATTCATTCGCATTAATTCCAAGTCTAAACTTGTTGTAGATGACAAATTAATAACAAAGGCTACCAAGCATAGAAATGCTTCTTTCTTGAGCTCTTGGTTTCTTTTGCGAGGGAACCCCGCTTCTGTGCCAGAGGAATTGATAGGAAGTAAGTCAGGAAAGCTCAGCATTGCTGGGGTCTGTCTTCACAGTCAATGATACACGGGCCAGCAACCAGTCTGCTCAATCTCGTGTGGTTTTGTTTCATATCCCCAGGGAAAGTATGAGCTGCTTGAGGGCAGGGTCTCTGAATTTTTATCATTCATTCCTTTATCCTCGAAAGACAATACAATCTACTGAGCACCTGGCAGGTGCCAGGCATGAGCTAGAGGCCAGAGGTACAGAGATAAAGAGGGCCTTATATTCTGACGGGGACAGGCAGGTGGATGGGGGACATGGTGCAGCCAGGCCTGTATTAGAGGCGAGGAAAGGCGCCGAGGGCCCAGAGGAGGGAGCAGCATCTCTGCCCAGAAGGTGGCTGTAAACAGTCTCCCCAGAGCAGGGTTTCTCTTGCTATGAGGATTAAAAGGGGAAGGACAAGGAAGAGTGGCCCAGCTGCCAAGTGGCCATCATATCCCAAATCCTGACATGCCCGTCAGTGGTGTTGTCCTCAGTTAGGACTCAGGAGCACCCTTCAACACACACGAAGTTGTACTCTCTGCTCTCGAACCCACGCTTCCCTTCTCAGTGGTCCCTTCTCTGCTTCACCCTCCCTCCCCTCTTCATCTTATCACCCCTGCCCACCAGTGACCCTCTTCGTGTCCATCGTTTGTCTTCCTTTCTTAACTGTGGTTAACTGGACATGATCGCAAGCTCAGATTCTGGAAAGAACCAGGAATCTAGCAGGATCCAGCCATGGCAGAAGTTCTTTCACACTATTCGAGAAGGTACCTGAGTGCGTGACATGTGAAGGAGTTATTACCTCCAGTAGTGGCCTTGGGTTCCACCCTCCTCCATTGGGCAAATGTCAGGAGTAGTGCCAAGTGTATCCATTCATGTGTTCATTCATCTACCTATCTGTTTGCTCAATAATCAGGACAGTCGGAATCCCTGTGGTATTGACCAGGGAGGCTGAGATGAACCCAGTCGCTGGCAGAGCCAAACATAACATATAGTGACACTATGATGTAACAGAAAGCAGAGTTGAAAGCGCTGGTCTATGGAAATGAAGCCTGCAAAAAGGAATAGAAGAGGGATCTGAGAGGTAGAAGTAGGATCAACAGACAATGTGTTATGAAAACCAAGAGAAGAAGGTTTTAGAACTGGGGAGAAGCCAACGGGGTCAAATGCAGTCAAGTGCTTCAAAAGAACTAGAATGGGAAAGTTTCTTCTGGATCTGAGCACAGGAAGTCATTGCTGACCATGGTGGTAGAGTTTCAGAGGGTGGGGATGGGAGTCAGGTAGTGCTGGATCAAGGAGAGAGTGGGTGGGACAGAAGTGGTAACTCCAGTGCATGAAGCTGTGCAGACGTTGGGCTGTGAAGGATAGAGAGAAGTAGGGCAGCATCTGGAAAAAGACATGGAGATGGAGCATTTGGGTTTTTTTTTGTTGTTGTTGTTGTTTTTAGGATGGAAGAAATCTGAGCATCGTGACAGATCCCACTGCCTCCACCTGGGACAGGAAGAAGAGAGAGTCTGTCAGTTTCCATCTATCCTTCCCTTCATGGGGTGCTGGGTCCTTCAGCAATACCTGACATGAAGAGAGTAGGTGAGCAACCTCTGCTGTCCCTGATTCTGCTAGGGGATCTGGGGGCCAGCAGACTCCCTGCAGAGTGGCCTTTGGAGAAGTTGCCAGCTGTTGGACCCAAAGAGTGTAGGTCATAGTTGGTTCCAAAGGGCACCCAGGGCCCAGACACAAGCTGGCTGGGGAGCCTGCCAGCCCTTCTCTGTGCTGGGCTACTCTGGCATGCATCTCAACCACTCGGCCCTTCTGAAGGAGTGGGGTTTGCACAGTACTTCCTCCCCAGACCCCACAGACTTGGCTGCTTGGTTTATTTCACACACAGACTCGAGTGTCGCCATGTGGGGATTTCTCTCCCGGACCCCATCTCCCTGTGGTTCCCTAGGCATTGGGCAAATGGACCACAGACCGTGGAAGTGCTTGGCTGAGTCACCGAAAGCAAGGAGCGGGGGGAGGCTGGGGACAGATTCCAATGTGGGTATATGGGGTGAGGTAGAACCCCAAAACCACAGAACTGAAGTACCACGAGATCACTGGCAAGATAAGGACTCGCCCGAGGTTGTGCAGAGTCTGTGGCAGAGCTGGGTCCAGCCCAAGCCCTTAACCGTGGCCTCGAGCACCATCTGCTCTGACCACCGGAGGCGCAGCCACGGGGCCTCAGACGGCAGCGTTACAGGGCTGGGTGCGGAAGGACATTTGAATTCAGGATAATTTTCTTGGAAAAGCAATGGGCTTAGGTGGTTACATATAACCCGCGAGACAACCGTGATGGATGTCAGTGACAACATTCATTAGGATGTAAAGGAAGGCCAGCCGGAAGCCCAAGCGTCGGTCCCTGTTGTATGCGCCCACGCACCTTGTAGAAGTCGGGGCCCTTGGCGGGTCTTGTGCTGTGGCGGCCATCCGCATAGAGCACCCCCCCACGGGGACTGGACTTGTTTGTCTTGTTCCCTGCATGGCCCCAACCCCACAATGGCTCAGGGTGCAGTTCAATTAGTATCTGTTGAAATAATTAATTAGTTAATTAATTCCACCCTGTAGAACCAGCTCTCCGGGTGGAAAGGTATTCAGCATTCTGACCTCAAACCCAAGGAAGCGTCGCTCTCCAAGGCAGCCCCCACCACAGAAGCCAGCCTCTCTCCTGCTCTGCTCCCAGCGGGGCAGACCCTGGGCCGGGCTCCTCCAGATGCCGGCTGAGCAGCACACACCACACACCACACACGCTTCCCTGCTCCCGTGGTGGGATGCTGTGTTTCTCTTAATGCTACCCTACCACACCCTCTCTGTTCTTAGCCATACCACGTGCTGAGCTCACAGCTGACTAACTTCCACCCTGCCTCCCGCCACCTCTCTTGAACAAGCACCCCAGATTGGTGGACTTGGCTTTTGGGGCCCCCAATATAGGTCTCGATGTTTATCCTTATTAAATTTTATCTTACTGCATTTGTTGCTTCAGTGTGGACCGTCAAGGTGGGCCTACATGCTACCTTTCCTATAATGTATTTGTTGTCCTTCCCAAACAAACGGGAAGCTGTTGTTCTGTTTTCATCAACTTACTTGATTGAAACATACACTAGGCAGCATTTAAGACAGAGCCCTGTGGCATGCCACTAGAGACTCAGCAGGTAGACAATGCTCTATTTAATTGACACTATTGAGTGCTCTCTTTGTCAGTTACAAGTGCATCTAACTGGACCATCAACCAGCTCTGACTTTTTTCCCAACCTTAGCCCCATGACTGGAAAGACAGTATTATATGACCTCTTGCCATTCTCTCTACTCATTTCCTTTATATCTTAATTCCTCTCCAGTCCTCTCCACCTCCTCCTTTTGCTCATTATTGCAACTTTTATAAGAAAATATATATCGCGGGGTGCCTGGGTGGCTCAGTCGTTAAGTGTCTGCCTTCGGCTCAGGTCATGATCCCAGGGTCCTGGGATCGAGCCCCACATCGGGCTCCCTGCTCTGCGGGAAGCCTGCTTCTCCCTCTCCCACTCCCTCTGCTTGTGTTCCCTCTCTCACTGTGTCTCTCTGTCAAATAAATAAATAAAATCTTTAAAAAAAAAAAAGAAAATATATATCGCTTACAAGTCCACAGCGTGAATATTTGAAAAACCCTGATCTAGCCCATATTGCTCTTGTGGGTTTTCTCATGATTGCACAAAACTAACATAAAATCAATGTGTGATAAATGTCCCTGGAAGAAAAGAAAGACACGTGAGCGAGTTTGTCAAATTCCTTGTTGGAATTCAAATCTATGCGTTAAACTGCGTTCTTCTGGAATACGAATGTTTTCTGATCCCAGTTTCCCTAGAAAGGGCAAAGCCTGAGACCAAGCTTGCGTGCTGATGCTTTATTGGGATGGAGTACAATTCCAGGGCACTCAGAGGGAGGGCAAAATAGTGGACACTGAACTAGGCTGAGTAGTGTCTCCCAAAACTCGTGTCCATCTGGAATCTCAGAAGGTGATAATTTGGAAATAGGATCTTTACAGATATAATTAGTTAAAGTGAGGTCACGCTGGATTCGGTCGGGCCTTAGAGCCAGTGGCTTGGTGTCCCTATAAGAGGAGGGATGCAGAGATGGACGTGCCCAAGGAAGAGGGAGGCAGAGATCGGAGTGATGGAGCTACAAGCCAAGGGATGTCAGGCATCTCCAGCCAGCTCCAGAAGCTACGAGAGGCGAAGGAGGACTCTTTCCTAGAGCCTCCTGGGGAGCATGGCCCTGCTGACATCTTGATGTGGGACTCTGGCCTCCACAACCGTGAGAGAATAATTTCAATTTCTGCTGTGTTAAGCCACCCCGTAAGGCCGTAGTTAAGGCAGCCCGTGGAAACCAACACCGAGGCAAAGTAAAAATGAGGTTGTGTGTTCTGAGGCGGGCACACCTGTACACACAAAAAAGGTTGAATGGTAAATTTTGTGTTGTGTGTATTTTACCACAATTTTAAAACATTAGGAACCAAAAGAGGCAGAATGTATCTGGACAGGCCGTTTGGAAACATGGCTCCTTGGAATAGCCTGTCAGCGGGGAAGAAATAAAAGGAATCGATTTGCTGTCTCCTTCCCACTTTCTCTTTCTCCTTGGTCAGAGTTTCCCAAAGTTTAACAAGGTGTGACATCCTCAGAGCTTCCAGTTTGTGTCATCTGTGAGCAGCTGCTGGGGCAGCCAAGACCTCGTTTGTGGCGGGGCACCCCCACTGAGCTCAGAAATAGTGCTACAAATCAGCCTCTGCTCTGGGCAGATCAGTTTCGTGGCCAGGGTGGCACGTGGAGCCCAGCCCTCAGACCTCAGGAGTCTGAGACGAGGGTGGTGTCAGGAGATGAAGCATGAATGGCACCGAGGGGACCCTCCAGAGCACGCAGCTCAGGGACCAGAGGGAGGCGAGGCAGGCAGACCAGGAGGGGTGTGCACAGCAAATTTCATGCTGATGTACATGCGGATTGCGGATGAGAGTGTAAAAGTTGCTGGGTCAGGGTCCCAAATCCAGCACCTGTAAAGGCCAGGCAGTGACACAAGAGGTGAGCCACCAGAAACCAGGCAGTGATCTGTCACAGTGATTCTCTGTAACAAGCGAGCCTCTGTCAAGTGGGCAATCAGTCATTGCCTAGCAGGACATGGCTCAGTGTGGCCAGATCTTCCCATTTTCACAAGAAGGAAAAAAAATCCCATGTCAAAAAAAATGAATTCTCTCAGTTCTTCATTGTTTTAGGTATTGGGGGAAAATGTCTAAATGCTATGACTGCATAAAAAACACAGTTAAGAAACTTAAAATGCTCCCGAAGGGCATAACAGGTGACATAACCAAATGGAAAGACATACCATGTTCTTGGATAGGAAGACTCGACAGCATAAAGGTGTTGATTCTCCCTGAGTTAATCCATACTTTTAAAGTAATACTTAAGAACAGTTTGGGAGAAACAGGCATGTGAATCTAAAGTGAATGCTGAAAAAATAAATAAGCAATAATTGGAAAATTCTGAAAAAGAGAATAGGAGATGGGGGAGATGAGCTTTATGAGGCAGGAAAACATAATATGAAGTTTCAGTGGCTAAAGCGGTTGTGTTGGCATGTGAATAAACAGAGAGCGAGAGATGGGACCAAAAGGAAAGTCTAGAAACCAGCACATAGACATAAGGGAATTGAAAATATGACCAAGAAGAAATGTCAAGATGGGGGCATGGATTATGTCAATAAATGTTGGGGGGAGCTGGGTAGACATCTAGAAAAAAAATAAAGCTAGATCTACACCTCCGTTTCACACAAAAACAATCTTCATCTGATATAATATGCCACTTACTTTACCTGCTTATGTTGTTCGTTGTCTGCTTGTCCCCTCTAGAAGGTAAGTTCCACAAAGCTATTTTGAATGTTGTGCTTACCGCTGGATCCTCAGTGCTTAGAAAAGTGTCTAGCACCTAGTCTGTGGTCAGTACCTACTTGATGAATTGAATGAGAGAAGCAAAGATTTAAATTTTAATAATAAAACCTTTAAAGTAATAGGAAAAACTACTGGAGAATAGTTTTATAATCTTACAGTGGGTAATACCTTTTAAATATGAAAAGAACTCAAAAATCATAAAAGAAAATAATTGATAAGTGTGATCATAAAAAGCTTTCTTCAAGGCAAAAACCATCATAATCAGAGACAAACCTAAGTGATAATCTGGCAAGCAAACAAACTTATATCTCATATCATAGATAAAAGTGCAAATAAGTTAATATATAAAGAACTCCTTTAGAAAAAAGACAACATCACAAGAGAAAAACTGGCAAAGAATATGAATAGAAATTCACTGAAAGATGTTCTTCATTACTCATTATATGAAAAATGCAAATTAAAACTCCAATGGGATACTGGCTTTCATCTATGAGATTGGCAAAATTGAACATTTTGCTACCTCCCCGTGCAGATGAGGGTGTGAGAGAACAAACCCTCTCCTAGATTGGCCATGGGAGTGTAACCAGGCCCAGACCACTGTGGTAGGCAATTTAATCATGATTTCAAAATTATAAATGCTCATACCCTTGACCCAGAAATTCCACTTCTAGCAATTTGTCCTACAAATAAATTCGAACACTTGCAAAACAGGTTATAGAAGTTATTGCAGCATTGTTTACAGTAGGGAAAAAAAACCTGGAAACAACCCAAATGTCTATCAGTAGGGGGCTGATTAAATAAATGATAGTATCTCCATGCAGTGGATTACCGCATTGGAATGCCACGCAGACCTAAAACAACAAGGAAGCTCCGACGCGCCAATATGGAGAGAGCTCTAAAACACAGTTAATTGAAGAAAGCAAGGCACAGAATGGTATATATAGTGGGCTACCATTTTCATGATCAGTTGAAAAAAATACATATATATATATACATCCACCCATAAACATGTATATACAACTGTAAATGTCTAGAATATCTCTAGAAGTACACACAAGAGGCTAGTAACATCAGCTGCTTCTAGGAAGGAAAACTGAAGGTCTGGAGACCTTCAGTTAAGAGAGGAACGCTCCAACGAGAACCAGCATGAGTAAGAATAAACTGAACTGCTGTAAAAAGTAGACTCCCAGGGCACCTGGGTGGCTCAGTGCGTTAAGCGTCTGCCTTCGGCTGAGGTCATGATCTCAGGGTCCTGGGATCGAGACCCAGCTGGGGCTCCCTGCTCAGTGGGGAGTCTGTTTCTCCCTCTCCCTCTGCCCCTCCTCCCTGCTTGTGTTCTCTCTCTCTCTCAAATGAATACATAAATGGTAAAAACAAAACAACAAAAAAAAAACGTGTAGATTCCCTCATCCTATGGCTCAGTCACAATAGAAGGTATTTCCCTAATCATCTAATAGCCCAGCGTGGGCCTTTTATACAAACAGCATTGTCCGGGGACCCCAGCGGATGGTGACTCTTCCACCTTTAACACAAGACAGGAAGCATACTCATCTTTGCCCCAACCCTTGAGAGAAGGGCTGGAGCTGGAGGAAGGTGCAGGGGACGTGCTCATGGACCACACCTGGAAGAGGCACAGAGCTCCGCTCCCATTTTATTGGTTGGGCCCTGTCCCATGAGCACAGTTGCAAGGAAGGCTGCCCAGCCACCAGCTCTCTGCTGGACTAGCCTTCCGTACCTTTTAAAATTCGAAACACATAACTGTATATTCAAAACGATGAACACAGTTAAACGTGAACAAAGAAGAGTTAGGTCTGGCCTGAGAGCTGCCAGTTTTGAATCTACATATAAATGGTGTTTGATTATATGATAAAGGTGGCTAATTGTATCAGTAAGAAACATATAGACTATTGGGTAAATGGTGTCGAAAAAACAGAGTAACCACTGGGGCAAAAAAGTAAGGTTAGGTTTCTTCACACCATGTCCCACAAATAAATTTCTGTGGGTGAAACAACTAAAAATAATAAATGACACCATCGAAGTATTAAAAGAAAATATAATCTTGGGGGAAGAATATATCTTTAAATGATTCAGGTCTCAATGGCAACTGACAAATTTGACCACATAAAAGTGTCATCAAAATGATGAAGGACAACATGAAGTCAAAAGACAAGAGACAGAGTAGGAGAAAATATTTGTCACATGAATAAAAGACAAGGAAATAATAGCCCACATATATAAGTTGTACTTATAGATCAGTAAGAAAATAGACAAAGAATCCCATGGAAAAATGAGCAAAGAATGTGGAAGGAACATTCCCAGAAAAGAAATGCCAATAAGCCATGAGATGCTCGTGCTCACAAGTAATCAGAAAATTCAAATTCACGCAACAATGAGATATTGCTTATCGCCCATCAGATTGGCCCAAACTGGGGGCAGGTAGGAGGAACATACTCGGTATTGGAAGTGAATTGAAGAAACGGTCTCATGTGTTGCTGGTCAACATATAAACTGTCATATCATTGTTGGAGAGCAACTCGGCATAATCCATCATATTTTAAATACCATATTTTTAAATATTTAAATATTCTTAAGTAGGTACTTCAACCAAGAAATTTTTGAGTTGCCGTCCTGCAGAAATACTTGCACATGCCCACAAGCAACAATTCAAAGAAATTCATCTCTATATTACCATCACAAGAAGAAAAGAAGGACAAAACTGAAGGTCAACAAAGGGGGTTGACCTAATCCACCCAATATTGTAGGAGACTTCACAGCACAGTTCTTCTTTTTTAATGGAATAGATTTATGTGGAAAAAAAGATATATGTCAACACACATTGTTAAACAAAAACAAAAACAAAAAAAGCAGGATGTAAAAGCATACATATGTTATTCATAAACAAAACCCACCACATGTTTCTATATTAACACGCATGTCTCTAAATGCCTATAAAACCGTCTAGGAGAATGCAAACTCCTAAGGGCAAGCACATCCGCGGAGAGGAGTATGACGAGGGCAATGAGAGCAAACTTTTGCTTCTGCTGCATCCCTCCATGACTTGTCAGAACGTGTGAGACGCTGGTGGAAACGTGTCCTCGTTGACCCGTCCAAACATGCGCATACATTCATATCTGCACATGAAACGGGAGAATAGAACTTTCATGGAGGGCTTGCCACGTGCTAGCACTGTGCCAAGCACTTTACTTGCATTATCTCATTTCATCCCCACCGAGAACTTTATGATTTAGACACCGTTACTCTCCCCATCTCCAGATGAGAAAGCTGAGCCTCCGACAGGTTAAACCGACCGCCTGAAGTCACCCAAATAGGAAGTGTCATAGCTGAAAGAGAAATTCAAGGACGTCTGATTTCAGAGGCCACCCTCTCCGTCTTGACCTTGGAACATGGAACACGCTGAGTTCGTGAGCCCTGAAGTCCAACCTTGCCCAGCTCTGTGGCTCTGCTAGGGACTTGGGTCAGCTGGAAATGCAAGACGAGGAGCCAGAAGTGCTGGGGGAGGCAGCTCCAGCCTGCCTAGGCTGCGTGCCACTTGCCTTCCCGCTGATCCTGAGACCCTGGCTCATCCACCACACACAGACTTCACAGCGAGGCTCACGGGGCTTTCGTCCCAGGCCTGACCGCCTCCTGGTGCAGATGGAGAGACCGAGGCTCAGAGCAGGAAAGGTCTGCCTTGCATGTGGAGGCGGGGCCGGCATTGGGACGAGGTCCCAGGTAGCCTCACGCTCACCCTCGAGGCTGCCAAACCTTGTTGTAGTCTCTTCTCCAGTTACGTGGACGTGCAGCCGTTCCATAGTGGGGGGCGGTGATGGCCAAGCGGGGCAGGGCGCAGCCTCTCCCAGTTCCCTAATAAATCAGCTGCGTCTGGGGGTGGCTCCAGGACCCCAAAGCCACCTCGGAACCCACAGGCTCATTTCTTCCTGAGGAAATGTCCACCATTTCGTCTGGCGTCTTGAGGAGTGGCAAGAGATGGGCAAGGACAGAGCAGGCCCTGGGATGCCCCAGGGCGAGAGTCCCCCCCAGACGCCTCGGAGTTGGCCTTCTTCGGTCTCTCTCTGCCTTGGTCTGTCTCTCTGGTTTTAAATCACCTAACTGCTTTTGGGCTGGACAGAACAATCACAGGCAATTGATCTGAATCAATCTTGAGGCCACAGGGACCTCCTTCTGGGTTCATTAAAATGGCCACTGTTGTGCCTGGTGAGCATATCTGATTCATGTCCGGGGACTAAGGCGAGAGACCAGGCTCGCTGGGTCTGGAGACTCGGTTCTCAGGCAGTATTCAAAACCATCTGCTACATCCCGGGCACCCTGCCCCTCTGCCCCGTCCCATCTCCCTCCTTTGGGCCTTGTAACCCCATTTCTTCCTCCACCCCATCAGTCGGCGTCAACACGACATACCGCAGTACCATTTGTCACATGTCCTTTTTAGACATCTTGCCGGGATTTATTTTAAGCCTCCGAGCCTTGCACCAGGACGGCAGAGTTGGTGGTGCCACAAAGCGCAGGGTGAGGCTTAGGGAACGGTACCTCGCCCAGCAGGGTAGGGTTCAACCCAGGTAGTCACACAGTGTGCCTTGCAGGGCTCATGGGTTACATGGCAGCCTGGCGTGCTCTGGGGTGCGGGGATGTCGGTTTCTGGGCTGGGAGGAGAAGCCTGAGTCCTGCCAAGGCCTCTGGCTTGCTGTGAGAGTTGGTGTCTGCTCTCCACACAAGCCGAGACCTAGGACACATGCTGAGCCAGGCGCCAGTCCCCCTGGCTGGGATAGCTGACCCAGACAGGCTGCCCCAACCACAGCCCAGGCCCAGGTGCCATGAGCAGCACCCACCAGCAGTGTGAGGGGGTCATCTCCTTGGTTGGTCCATAGTGGCATCGGGGCCTGTCCTGCCGAAGGCCATCTCTTCCCCCAACCATGTACGGAATGCTTTCCAGGAGGACCCTTTGGGTAGGCTGTCCTGGGCACCCAGGGCTTGGCCAGCAGACACCCAATGTTTGAGGAAGAGCACCGTCCTGGGGGGCAAGGAGACCCGAGTTCTGCCCAGCTCACGGTGAGCACACAGGTGGATCATGGCCTTGCCTGAGCTTCCCTGTTCTCATTTATTGATCTGAAGATTCACTGATAGAGACATGAGTGAGAAAATGAAGATACATACACACAGGGGAAGGCCGGTCACTGGGGCCTGATAGCCACCGCGTGGTCTTTGTTAAAGCAGCCAAGGTGATATCTGAACTCGTGTTCATGCTCTGGAATACTGTGAAGTCGTTGAAAAGAACAAAGTGGTTCTGTAAGTACCTCTGTGACATGATCTCCAGGAAATGTTGTGGATTTAAAAAGGCAAGCTGCAGAAACACGTAGAGCATGATTCCATTTAGGTTACGGCATGCACAAACCCACACACAGAGAAGCAAATACATTTCTCCGTGTCCATTTGTACACACGAATGGAGAAGCACAGAGAAAGGGCTGAGAGGATGCTGGCCAACTGTTAACAGTGGTGACTTCTAGAGACAAGGGTTCCCAGGAGTTCGCGTGAGAACTGAGATTGTTTCTCCAACTCACTCCTGGCAGACTGTGGCCGTGGAATCCCAGTCCCCTATCAGCCATGACGTCCGATGGTCCTTAAGTGCGGCGAGTTTGATGTGACACCACCACCTACTACCAACCCTCATTCTCGAGAGACTCCCAGGACATCTTGGTTAACCAAATTACCTCCGCCCCATGGCACCCCAGCCTCCCTCTCCCCCCTCCAATGCTCCAGATCATTTTTCCTCCACTCCCCCTATTAAATGTAACCTTCCCTTTATCCATTCCCCTCTCTGCTGACCACGAGCCTGCAAAGTATGGGATAGGCTGATCACAGTTATGGGTAATGACTGATGCCCCATGCTTCCTCAGGATACCTGGGTGCAGGTCGGACTGGCCTGGAGCAGCAAGAACTCCAGGAAACAGAGACTACCTTGAAGACATCAGGATAAGTGAAATAAGCCAGACATGAAAGGCCACATGCTGGGTGATGCTCCTTACATGAGGTACCTGGAATAGTCAAAAACATAGAGACAAAGGAGGACCACAATTGCCAGAAAGTGCTGGAGGAGGGAACGCGGTGTCGTCGTTCAATGGGTCGAGTTTCAGTTTAGGAAGATGACAATGTTCTGGAGGAGAGTCCCCAACAATGTGAGTTATTTAATACCATTGAACTGGATACTTAAAAATGGTTAAAATGTTAAGTCTGATGGATATGTTACCACAATAAAAAAAAAAATCAGTCAAAAAAAGAATCGAAGGAGAAGGAGGAAAGGAAAGCATGGGACACATGATGTTCTGAGGCAGAGAGAGGGGCTTCCCAGTGCCCTCTGGAAAATCCTCAAAACATGTTACCTTCTGTCCTACACCTAGTGCTGTAAACTTTCTTCCAAGCCACATCAGTCTAAAAATAAGTGATAGGGGCACCTGGGTTGGCTCAGTCGGTTAAGCGTCTGCCTTCGGCTCAGGTCATGATCCCAGGGTCCTGGGATCGAGCCCCGCATCGGGCTCCCTTCTCATCGGGAGGCTGTGTCTCTCTCTGTCAAATAAATAAATAAAATCTTAAAAAAAAAATAAGTGATAAATCCTGGGGCTTTGAATTTCTATTCAGTGAAAAGGTTACCTTTCAAAACCAGATATGATGCCACCAATTATTGCTGAAATAAAGAAAGGAGAAAGAGAAGATGGTGGGGTCACAGCTCCCCAGGACGGAGATCACCTCAAGAGGCATTTCAAGGGCGCTGGAGGTCAGGTAGAGGAGGGCTGGATCGTGGCAGTGGATTTAGAGACCGGGGGGCCGGAAGGGAACTTTCCAGCGTGGCGGGGGCACAAACCTGCTTACAGCGGGCTACAGGCCCCAGTGGCCGCGCGTGCGCGTGCACGCACACACGGCATGAGATGTGGTATGGTACGTATGGCCCTCTGCTAATTGAACAAAGCTGTTACAGAACTATATATATGGTATGGCTTTCATTATGTTAAAATTAAAACAACAACCAAAGACCAGGGGAGAGATATCAACATAGGAACCATTGTGTTTTTGGGTGTTCTTTATCCTATTTTTCTATTTATAAATTTGATTTCACGCACATGTGTTACTTTTAGAATAACAGATAAAAATCTATGCCTCTGTGGAGGTGCATTAGAATTATCACAGTCTGGCAGGGTCCAGACCGCAAAGAAATAAACAGCGTGTCAGGTGAGTAACCTGGAAGAAAAATAAAGCAGGGGTAGGGGGTCAGAGAGTGTGAGACAGAGGGGTTTTTTTAGTAGAGGGTGCTCCTCTACTAAAAAGTGGCAGGCAGCAGAGACCTAAGGGAATTGAAGGGCAAGTCTTGTGGATATATGGGCAAAAGATATAAGCAATGATGTAAATAATTTATGCACAAGGATATTCAATGCAACATTAGTTACAACAGGGAGAAATTAGGAACAATTTAAATGATGAACAAAAGGGGAATATTAAATAAAATAGGGCATGTCCACATCCTGGGTTACCATGCAGCACTTAGAGAATACAAAATAAAACTGCAAGACGCCACTTCCCACATTAGCAGGACTGATCTGAGGATGACGTCAGGGCCAACCAGTCACCTGGGGGAGGGGTCCTCAGAATCGCCATTGGGCAGGGCATGCCTTGGTCCAATATGGCAGGAAAGCAGGTTAGCTACATAGGCATCAAGAATCTCAGAAGTGTTTGTATTTGTTTAAGGAATAATCCTTCTTGAAACCCATCTAGGATAATAATAATAATGATAGTTATTATTATTATTTTAAGTGATCTCTATGTCCAACGTGGAGCTCGAACTCATGACACCGAGATCAAGAGTTGCATGCTCTACCAAGTAAGCCAGCCAGGTGCCCCCATCCTAGGATAATTTTTAAATTGGCAAAACAAACCACATTATTACTTACGGCAATGAAAAACTAGAAATGGTCTAAACGTCCAACATTTAATGGTTAAGTAAAATACACTACATCTGTAGATGAAATTCTATGAGGCCATTAAAAGCATGTTTCGAACAGTTTTTTTAATATTATAGGAAAATGCTCCTGATATAATGTTAAGAAAAAAAAAGTCAATACTCAAATTGTATACAGCACAATATCATGTAGGAAAAGAAAAATATCCTTAAGTAAGCATGAAATAAATGTGTTTGAAATATTATTCATGGCTGCCTCTGGGTAAGAATATGGCTGTTGTTATTGGGTTTTTTTTCTAACTTCTTTACTCTTTCTTGAACTTTACACATTTGATACAAAGAGCACATATTATTTTGATAGCTATAAAAATCATAAAACTTTAAAACTTTAAAAATTACTTTCTGGGAAAAAGCCAGAATAAACACATGTGGAAAAGTGGGGATAATAATTGTAGGATATTCTTTTAATAAAAAGGACTCTCAAGGAAATTTCTTCTTGTAACTGAATGGTGTAAGGAGGGTCTGGTTCTCAGGGCAAAATTATGATTTTTTTAGTTGCTGGTTTTTGCTTGTGTTTGTGTTTCAAGCGATGGGAGAGATTGGACCCAGCTCATAGGTGGTGAGGAAAAGGCCGGCGGAGATAAAGCAGCAAAGATTCGGGACCCAGGCGCTGTGGGGGAACTTGAGAGCCGGCTAAGCGAGGCCTGGTGGGTCCTTTTCAACTCACAGTTAAAATGTCTCGACTGATAAGGAAGTGTCACCCTGGACACTGAGAGGAGGAGGGGCACACGCCCAGGTTGGGGAGTTAGTCCTGGCTGCCGAGTCTGCAGGGCAGGAATGACAAAAAGATGGGGGCTGTTTCCACCCCCCCCAAATCAGAGCAGGTCAGAGTTGGAAGGAAAGTCAGAAGAGCCTTTGGCTCACCCCAGTGACTGTGTCTGTCACCGGGCACTGGGCCGTACTGACCAGAGTAGCAGGCAGCCCCCCACCCCCCCACTTCCCCACCTCCACTTCACGACTCCCAGGGGACGGTTGGTGCACTTGGCACAGTGGGGTGAGGAGGTAGTGGGAAGGGGGTGGAGAGGCTGGGGGGAGGCAGATGGAGTAGGCACCCCGGCTGCACTGAGTGGGGAGCAGCAGGTCAGAGAAGACACCCCATAACCAGAAGCCCTTGGCAGATGTCCACGAGACCCTAAAAACTGAATGGTGAACAGACAACGAAAGCGTGACCCATCCAAACAAAGGGACGCTCCTCATTGGTCTAAGGGACCAAATTGCTGGTATAAACTACAACATAGAGGAACCTCGAAGACATGATGTGAAGTGAGAGAAGCCTGTCTCCAAAGGTGATCTACTGTATAACTCCATTTATAGGACATTCCCAAAGAAACAAAGTGATGGCGAGGGAGAAGAAATTGGGTGGGGGAGACCATGTGAGGAGTCTTTTTGGGGGGACAGAACTGGACCGTGGTCTGGACTGTGGTCACGGGAATCCCATGTGTGCGAAAATTCATAGACCCATGCTGGACACCGAAAGAAAGAAAAGGCAATGTTGATATACGGTAATTCCAGAAGTGAAATGAGTAATTCTTTTTAAAAAATCGCCTGGATGGCAGGAAACAGATCAGTGGTTGCCAGGAGCTGGTGGTGGGGTTGACTACAAGGATGAGGGAATTCCGGGGAGAGTGACAGAAATGTTTTGTCTCTGGCCTGTGGTGGCAGTTACATGGCTAAGCATTTGTCTAAATTCATAGAGCTATGTACACCAGGGACTTCATTTTACTGTACATAACTTAAAAGGCAAGTAAGTAAAGTTTTAAAACTTCAATTAAAAATGATTTTTTTATGGGGCCAGGGGTATACACCTATGCTCCCAGATCGAGATTTTACCCATTCCTTGGAAAATACACCTTGAAGAAGAAAACTGAGCAAATAGAATAAAGTCAACAGTCAAACTCAAGGCAGAAGAAACCTTTGGCTTTTCACTGTTTCTTGGGGACTAGCTTATTTCACTTACCATCATATCCTTAAACATCTCCACATTGTATCGTAGAGCTGATTTGAATAGTTCGGCTGTTGGTAGCAATACCTAATGAACAGACTTATCTTAGGGAAACTTTCTGAAATTTCAAAAACTAAAATATGCCTTTGGAGCATTCAAGATGAAAAAAACAGGTTCACCTCAAATTGCTTGATGGCACCATACACCCGAAGAAAATGGAATCTTTTTTTTTTTTTTTAAAGAATCTTGATGGGGAAAAGTGAAGCCCAAGAATTCCCTATCCAGCCGATTTGTTTTCATCTGAGAGGTCAACATAAAGACAGTTTCAGACATGTAAGCCTCAGGAAATAAATCACCCACATGTCTCTCCTGGAAAAAAAAAAATTTCAAGACATGCTTAGTCATCTTAGAGATGAGTCACAATGGAGAACTCAAGAAAAGAAATGTAATAGCACAAAAGGATTAGGGGCACACATTAAAATCAATTAAAATATTAAAATATAATTGTGCAAATTAATGCAAAAGGAAGAAACAATTCTTCGCAGAGGAGATATATATATATATATATATATATATATATATATATATATATAT
>NC_058411.1:107839321-108053624 GCF_002201575.2 Neomonachus schauinslandi
AAAAATAAACTGGATCATTAAGCTCTGATTACATTAACACAGCTAAAAGGTAAATATAGAGGTAAAACTTCCAGGCATATGGGGCGCCTGGGTGGCTCAGTCGTTAAGCGTCTGCCTTCAGCTCAGGTCATGATCCCAGGGTCCTGCGATCGAGCCCCGCATCGGGCTCCCTGCTCAGCGGGAAGCCTGCTTCTCCCTCTCCCACTCCCCCTGCTTGTGTTCCCTCTCTCACTGTGTCTCTCTCTCAAATAAAGAAATAAAATCTTTAAAAAAAAAAAAAAACCTCCAGGCATAATACAAGCCGCTGCATTTGACAGTCTACCAGGAGAGCAGTTCTCCGTGACCTACTAGGGCTGACATCAGGAACACGGGCGTCAACTCACGTAGGCAGGTGTAATGATGACACCCAGCATTTCAGTGTCAAATTTTTAAAAAATCTACTTCAGGTTTGCTAACAATCACTCAATGAATTTAAACATACTCTTAATTTAAAATTTCCAAGGAGATTAAGAATAGAAAGACATTTTTCTAACCTGGTAAAGAAGATCTGTCTCAAACGAACAGCAAAACTGTTCAAATCAGCTCTACGGTACGACGTGGATGATGTTTAAGGATACGATGCTAAGTGAAATAAGCCAGTCCCCAAGAGACAAATAGTGCCTGACTCCACTTATATGAGATCCTCCGAGTAGTCACATTTATAGAGACAGAAAGCAGAAGGGTGGTTTCCAGGGGCTAGAGATGGGGGGTGGGGCGGTGATGGAGAGTTACTATTTCATGGGTATAGAGTCTCTGGTTTATAAGATGAAAAGAGTTATGGAGACGGATGGGGGGGTGGTGCTTGTACAACATCATGAATGTACTTAGTACTACTGAACTGCGCACTTAGAAGTGGTTAAGATGGTAGATTTTATGTTTTATGTCTTTTATCACAATAAAAATATTTAAAGACCAGAAGGGAATAAACAAAGATAATAATGTGTAACAAGGGATTAGGAGTAATTATTCTCCTTTAGCAAACTGTTCATAATGATACGTGTCTTCTATCATTTAAAAATAAATGGAGGGACGCCTGGGTGGCTCAATCTATTAAGCGTCTGCCTTCGGCTCAGGTCATGATCTCAGGGTCCTGGGATCGAGTCCCACATGGGGCTCCCTGCTCAGCAAGGAGCCTGCTTCTCCCTCTGCCTGCCACTCCCCCTGCTTGTGCTTTTTCTCTCTCTCTCCCTAATAAATAAATAAAAATCTTAAAAAAATAAAATAAAATAAAAATAAATGGAAAATCCAGCCAAAGAAAATCAGCTCTAAGAATAGTAATACCAGCTACGGCTGAATTAGCCCCTGCTATGCGCCAACGGCTCGAAGAGGTGTAGTCTACACGGAGGTGTAGTCTAACCCTACAGCTACTCCGCAGAGTTGGTGCATTTGAC
Organism: Neomonachus schauinslandi; assembly: GCF_002201575.2. Taxonomy (NCBI): domain Eukaryota; kingdom Metazoa; phylum Chordata; class Mammalia; order Carnivora; family Phocidae; genus Neomonachus; species Neomonachus schauinslandi. The sequence continues at coordinate 107,840,752 of NC_058411.1, forward strand.
ATATGACAAAGTGGGTCTTGTGGGGACCATGTGAAGACAATCACAAATCTTTTTAAAAACACAAACAGGGCGCCTGGGTGGCTCAGTCAGTTAAGTGTCTGCCTTCGGCTCAGGTCATGATCCCAGGGTCCTGGGATTAAGTCCCACATTGGACTCAGGGGGGAGCCTGCTTCTCTCTCTCCCACTCCCCCTGCTTGTACTCTCTCTCTCTTTCTCTTTCTCTCTGTCAAATAAATAAATAAAATCTTAAAAAAAATAAAAAGACAAACATAAGAGGACGATGTATTTGGTTCCTAGCAGGGCATTTAATTGAGCTTCTATTATGTGCCCCTCCCTCTGTCTGTGCTGCACGGGACAGGCATTCCAGGCCAAGAGAGCAACGTCACAGAAGGTCAGGAGCAAAGCAGGAGTGCTGGAGGGGGCCAGTCGGTGGACAGCTGTGCCAGGACCATGCCCATGAGGTTGTGGGGGAGCCCCCCAGGGCTTCTGACGGGGAGGGTGGTGGTCGGAGATGTATTCTTGAATATTAGAGGCTGGGAGGGCAGGGAGTGAACAGCACTGACAACATTTTGAATCTCCAGTCAAATGGCAAGTAGGGTTAAGGTGGGAATGAGAGCCTCGTAGGAGCAAGGACGTCTGTGAGGGGGGCGGTACGGTCCAGTCAGGAGGCCTCCCAGAGCAGCTGAGACCTGGGTCAGCCTGGAGGGGCAAGTCTGAGGGGCAAGGAAGGGGCCCGCAGCAACGCAGCCCTGCCTCTGGTGTCTGCACGCCGGGAGGAAGGTGGAAGTCACTGGACGGTCTCTCTGCAGAGACTGGTTACATTAGGGACCCGCCTTCACAGACAAGACTCCAGAGATGTGTAAGAGAACACAGCCACAGTGTAGAACAGTAGCTTAAGTAGGACCCGAGGAAATCACCATTGTACGTTAGTTACAAAGCAGTCACATGTCAGCAAGTTCAGATGGTTCGAGTAATGCAGAGTGTGCTCTTCCCTTCTCATCCAAAGGGGAGGGAAAAACAAGCATGCCTGTCCTAGCACAGTGCTGGAGTCCAGAAGGAATCCGGCTGGGCTGGAGGGACAGGTGCTTTTATTTTCGCTTTAACGCTACACCTCTACGTAGCTCAAATTCATCACAGTTGGTATGGTGATGGTTGTTGTTCTTTTTTTTTTAAGAGCTTATTTATTTATTGGAGACAGGGACAGAGAGAGCACAAGCAGGGGGAGGGGCCGGGAGGGAGGGAGAGGGAGAAGCAGGCTCTCCTCGGAGCAGGGAGCCCGACGTGGGGCTCCATCCCAGGACCCCGAGCTCATGACCCGAGCTGAAGGCAGACGCTTACCTGACTGAGCACCCAGGCGGCCCCGGTTGTTTTTCTTAATAAAGGAAAATTAATAAGTACAGAGGTTGAGTTAAGGGTATTTTAACCCTCCAGGCTGACCTGGTTCTCATCTAGGCTCTGTACCCAAGGCACGTCCTCAGTCATGCATTTCCTCTCTTGTTAAGTGAGGGGTTGGAGGAGATTGTCGAGCCCCAAACCTGGACACACATGAAAATCTCCTAGGGACCTTCGTAAAAACAAAATCAAACAGACACAGAAAAAAAAAAAAAAGAAATCAGCAGGCCTGGGAAGCTGCATTTTGACCAGTCCCTTCCCAGATGCCTCAGATGATCAGCCAGGTCTGAGAGCCCCGAGCCCGAAGTTTCCATAGTTTTCCTTCCAGCTCTGACATTGCCTTATTCCACCTAGTGGGTGCTTCCGTCGTCCCCTCTTTGAGTGCAGCCCCAACCCAGTAAGACCTCCGACTTCCTACCACAGCAGTGTCTTAAAGAACGTTTCTAGCACCCAACCCCTCAGCCAAGGACTGGAGCCAGAACCACGAAAAAAAAAAAAAAGAATAGTTTTAATGTTCAAATGCTTCAACTGGATTAAGCATTTGGTTTTACTTGGATTATTATTTTTTCCATGACTATAAACCATTTTGCATGTTGGAACCCTTCTGCAAACAGAGCAGTTTGTCTTTGTGTTTGCTCATTTAAAAACAAATATTTGTCTGCCAAGCAAATACTGTCTCTTAGGATGTGCTATTAATAGGATAATTAGGCAGCCGGTAATGAAAAGGATTGCTGGTAATTATGGCAAGATTTGTTTTGGCATTTGAAGGCAGCGATGGAGGCTGGAGTGCTAAAATCTACCTTAGAGTTAATTAGTACAATTAGAACACACCTGAAAAAATAGCCCAGCTAATGAACACTTCACTCCGCATTTAAAGTGACAGTACTCGGTGGTTCCCCCAGCACCCTGGGCAACCCCAGCCCTGGCATCTCTGATGGGACGGAGGGTGGTGGACACACAGAACTTGAGTTTGCCTAGCCTCGGTTTTCCAAAGAGCTCATTGTCTCTGAGCGCCTTCTTCTCAACCCCACCCCTACTCATCCCATGGTTTGTCTAAAAGCAAGTTCTCCCGTATTTTCTTAATTGACTTTCATGATAACTCTTTGGTGAGGTTAGGTTTAGGTGTTTTGTTTTGCCATTTTCCAATGGGGATATTGAGGACCAGAGATGCCCAGGGGTTGCCCAAAGTCATAGATGATGTCAGAGGTCAGAGGTGAGGTCGGAGGTCACAACCTGTGCCTAAGACAAATTCGAGAATGATTCCGAGGAAAGCAGCTGTCTAATTCCTGCAGGGTCCCCATGTCTGCATCAAATGCTGCACGTCACTGTTGAAAGCATGGGCATCAGGACCCTCTGGCCTGAGACGCTGGTAAACTTCACTGGTAGCAGGTCACAGGTGTGAAATCACTGAAATCATTCAACTTAGAAAATATTCTCAGACAGTCTCCTTTTCCCTTGTCCCTGTGGGGCTTCTTCCCATGGCTCCTTCTCAGGCAAGTTCCCTCAGCAAGCCGGCAGGCACGTGGGCTTGCTGGGCGTTGGTGGCCATCGGCAGTGTGGCTGGCTGAGTGCTGGAGGGCCGTGCCTGGGAACTGAGTACACACACACACACACACACAGCCTGGGGAGAGCATTAGAACAGCAAAGAGGGAGACAATGGCAGTCAATCTAAGAAGGGCTCTGCAATATATGGGGAATGATTGGGCCTCTTTAAAGTCTTAGTTTCCGGGGGCGCCTGGGTGGCTCAGTGGGTTAAGCGTCTGCCTTCGGCTAAGGTTATGATCTCAGGGTCCTGGGATCAAGCCCCGCATCAGGCTCCCTGCTCAGCGGGAAGTCTACTTCTCCCTCTGCCCCTCCCCTGATTGTGCTCTCTCTCTCTCTTTCTCAGATGAATAAATAAAATCTGAAAGAAAAGAAAAAAAATAAAGCCTTAGTTTCCCCCTCCAAAAAAAATGAGGATAAAATCAGTATCCACGTGTAGGTTTGCCACGAAGGATACGGTGAGGCAAAGTAGGCCTGGCCTGTCATCATCACCATTATGGAAGCCGTTGTAAGACATGCTTTCTTGCTGACCCTGTATGTGAGGCGTCAAACCCTTGAGCTGTCTCATTCAGACCTTTGGGGCAGTTTGGGTTGGGGGCGCGGCGCAGGGAAAGGAGGGAGGGAACTCCAGGAAGACCATGCCCCTCCTGGATCCATCAGCTCTGCTCTCTACACAGGCCAGATCCTAAACCACAGAATCCTGCCAGAACCAGCTAGAGGCTCAGGCCTGGGATTCGGGGCTGTCTCCCTCTGTAGTGCACCCTCTAGAACCTTCGCCCTCCACTGCAAACACCAGCAGGTCGCGATTCACTGGGCACTTTCAAACATGGCATTTAATCTCCATAGCAACCCCATGAGGCAGATCTATCTCATCATCTTTTTAAGAAAGAGGACACTGGGGCTCAGAGAGGTTAGGTAACATGTTCTAGGCCACAAAGCCTGTCAAGCCAGCATTGAACCTGAACCAACTGGCCCCAAGCCCAGGCTCTTTCCATCCCACACAAAGTTGTGCATTGTCCAGGGTCCAAAGTCCCCTTTGAGGATTTGGGGCCCGCTATGGGCACATTCTTGGGAATTGTCCGACCTCTCAACCACCCCATGACCACTAGCATTAGAAATCACAGGAACAGGACTTGCATTTTGTAAACTGAACTCCAAGAAGAAGCCCCCTCCCGCAAAACCTGAAATCTATGTCCCTTGCAGTAGCTGGATTTGCACTGATTAATTAGAAAATTGCATTTATATAACCCTTTAATCTGTATTTATGTGTTGCTAAGGGTGCAGTGAACTGGGCGGGGAATTACATCCAGATTAGCTTTGATCCATAAGCAGCCTGGATGGGAGCTGCTTTCTGTGCTAAAAGGGGAGAATCAAAAGGATTTGGGACCAGGATCCCCAGTGAGGGTTCTCTCCCCCTCTCCCACCTTAGACCCAGTGAGTCTGGGGCCTTCCAGGGCTACTCAGTAAAGCCTGCATGGCCCGCTTGGTCAGAACAACGGGCGAGATTACCCGAAGAGCTAATTTCAAGCTGAGTGGGCCCTTGGTTTCCTAAATAAAATTGGTTTTATTTCTCTCAACATGTGTTCAGCAAGCTTAAAGATCCATCAACCTGTACCGCTTAATACATGCTGTATTGATAGCAGCCCATGTCCTCCCCAGAGTGGCGGAGGGGTGTGGGAGGGGACAGGCCTCAAATCCTATGTATTGAATTAGGAAGACCCTTCATGGAAAAAGGGTATTGATGTAGGGAATCTTAATAATTTGTGATGATTCGAGAAAGTTATTTGATATCTAAAACCATTTTAAAGTATTTCAGCTGTGGTTGTCATTTTTTTCTTTTTCTTCTTCAAGTTGGATCAACAGATGGGCATGGCTGGGGGGCGGTGTGGCTGGGAGGGTCAGTTCCATTCTTTAGCATATGGGAGGCAGCGTGACTCGGGCGTTTGGTGTAGAACTCACTAGGTGCTGGGTCTAGGCTGCCAGCTGGGGCGGGGGAGGGGAGTCCCGCTGGGCTCAAGGGTGCCCTGGGGAGGGAGGCAATGTGGCTGCAGTTTGACTCCAGGGCAAGGAGCCTCCCACTGTTCCCCCTTCCGCCGCTAGGAAGTTCAATTCCATTCAGCTAGTGTGGCCAGAAGTTGTTGACCTTGGCCAGTCTGTTGTCCCACCTGGACCTGCCCTTCATTAGTTACAATGGAGTCGACCAAAAGGCTGATGAGGAACCAAAATCCTGATTTTATAAGCATCTCCATGGATCTCGTAGTCAGTCAGAGCAGCAATTCCTAAGACTCTCTAATAGCCCCGAGCATTGTGGTTTAAAAGTGTGGGTTCTGCAGTCAGCCTGCAGGGGAGATATCCCCTCTGGCTCTACCACTTTCGAGCCCTACAACCTCGAACAAGCTCCTTCACCTTTCCTGGCTTTGTTTCCTTCCTCTGCGATCTTGCAAAGGCAGCAACCGTGCCTTCATCACGGAGCTGAAGTGAGAAGTAGATGAACAAATGTGTACAGAGCTGCCAGAACAGTACCTGGGGCCCAGCAGGCCCTCGATGATGATCCTTGTGATTGTCATCACCCTCCTGACTGCAAACCACAGCACCCACCCCCCACCAGGCGCACTCACTTAAGCCTGAGAACACACACGCTGGACAGCTCCTGGGGTGCTCTTGAGCTTGACTGTGCTGCCTGGGCCATGTTTCCCAGAGGACCCACCAGGCTCTCACCAAGTAGCTGCTAATGAACAGCCACTGCAACCTGTGGCCCGTGAGCAGCACTTGGTTTCCACACTGAGGTCTTCTTAGTCCACTTCCTCTTGTCTGGTCCTCAGTGAAGTTGAAAACCAAAGGTTCTCTACACTCCCAGCATTCCCAATCACACTCATACTCACACTCTCTCTTACCCTGAGTATTTTACCAAGAAAGAACATGTTTCTGCATCCCAAGGGATTGGAAAACAACCTGGACCGTCTTAGAGGCAGAGAGAGTTTTCTGTTTGGGTGGGAGCTAGTTGATGCTGTTGGAAGAGCCCTGGGACAGTGGATGGGGCAGAGGGGATGGGGCATCTGCTCCCCCTGACTTGCCCTGTCTGGGTCTTCCTGCTCCTCTCTGTGAAGTGAGGGCGTGACACTGGATCACTCTTCCTCCCAAAGTGTGTTCAGCAGGACACGAGTCCCATAAATGCTTTGTCGGGGAAAGAAAAAAAAAAGTCTGGCTAACAAATATATATATTGGGAAACATGGCTGCTGTATCCCCTTCTTGATGATGAGCAAAACTCACTAGTGTATTAAAGGCCCGGAATGGTCCTACAGCATAAAAATAAAATCACTTAGCCTCACGTTATGCAGGGATTTCTGAGAGTTTCTGCCAAGAGTCGTCTTGTCATGTGATTGGCCTCCTACGGAATTAGGTGGCAGCTTCTGGTCCTTCCTGGTTCCAGCAGACTGTGTTTCCTCCCCCAGGAAACAATCAATAAACATGTAAGATACAGCCGTCCCAAGAAGCAGCAGCTCAGTGTCCTCATTTCTCGGCCTCAGGGAGAAAGCAGGAGGAGGAGAGCAGAACCATGTGGCCAGGCTTGCACTCTGTCATAAAGGGAGCCCAGGGACCCCTGACCCGGGGCAGCAGGGAGAGAGGTGAGACAGAGGTCATGAAGAGCCAGGAAGCCCAGCATGAGTTGCCCGCCATAAATAAATAAATCAGGGGGCCACCCTGCAAAGCAGGTTGTATGGCGTTATTTGAGCAAGGCTGCTAGACATCTGGACGTTTCTGTTAGCCCCTATCCCTCCTGTTGCCATAAATTTAAGCTAATCCTAGGAGGCCCAGGATCAGAAGAATAATCCTCACATCTGTGTGGGCTTTTCAGCTTTTGAAAGCTCGTTCACAACATTATCTCATTAGTTCCCCTCAGTGCCTGTGGGAGGGACTCAGGGATGATCATCCCCATTTGGCAGAGAAGAGCCTGAAGCCCAGAGAAGGAAAGTGACTTTCTCAAGGTCACACAGCAAGGTGGGGGAGAGGTAAGACTCATGTGCATGTCTTCCGATCCCCAGCCCAGAACTCCCATGAGCACAGTCTCGTGGAGAAAGCTGGCCTGTGGGACTGAAGCTGGTGTGCAGAAGGAGGAAAGCAGAGATGGGGAGAGAGCCCTGGGAGTGGCTGAGACCTGGGATGCCCCTACCCTTCCCAGGGGTGGTTTGCATCATCCCTATGAATCAGCTGGCAGGCCCTCCATCCAGCCGCTAGGACCCAGACTGTCCTGAATGGTAAAAAGTGGAAATTACCACCACGCCACTCACTTTGAGGGGCCCTACCAGCACGAATACAAGGAAAACAGGCAGTGATCTAGGAGACCCCCCAAACAGCACCTCATATAATGAACAAACGACCTGAGTCTCCTCAGTTTTCTGAGACTCCTAGGAATTCAGAGCTTGAAAGACTGGAGTCCTGCTCTCTCATTTTAACACAAGGCTGAGAAAATCCACTGCATGTGCTTGGATGTTGAATTCCCACCTAGTTAGAAAGCTGTAGGACACTGGGCATCCAGAAGTCTGGACTCCCAGCCTGCTGCTCTTCTGGCTGCCCTCCCCTCCCCTAGCTCACACACCAAGAGACTAAAAGGGGAAAAGGGGAGTGGATATGGAACGCCCCTGGATTCTCTGCTTTTCTCCGAAATGGTTATGAAGACTGAGCCAGATTATATAATATGTGGCTAGGAAAGGATTTATCAAAGTCTAAGCACTGTCCAAAAAAACAAGAGATTATTATTATGAAATTATAGACTCAAGAGTCCCTTGGCACAGTCTGACTCTCCCCAGGGAATTAATGGTAAGCCAGTCTGTGTACGAACCGTGGAGGAGGCAGTTAGACGACTGAGCCCAAATCATCTCCCTGCGAGTCTTGGCCAGGGGGCCATTAACTCAGTCCCCTACCTCCCCTGCCTTGTACCCCCAGGCCTCAAAGTGCCTGCACTTGTTGACCGATGAACCATCCTGATTTGTCTGTGACTGGCGGGGGGGGGGGGGTTTCCTGAATTAATAGCTGTCTGACAAGACTCACTAGCACCTGCAACATTGCCATGGTGTTGTTGTTGTTGTTGTTGTTTTTAACACTTCTGTCTCCCCCTGTACCCTGAACCACTATTCTCACTCTCACCCCAGGGGCCGGCTTGTGCACAGCTAGACTCAAATACACCGTATCCTGGTGCCTCTGTCCATGGTTCTGAAATATTTTTTGTGCACTAGGACAAGGCTATTTCTCCTAAGCCTGGGATACTTGTTGGTTCATCCAGGAATTTATTCAATACCGTCATCAGTTAACTTTGACTGTCCAATAAACCATCCCAAAATGTAACAGCTTAAAATAAAAACATTAATTTTTTTTCTCACAATCTGTGGGTGGCCTAGACCATTTTGGTTCGGGCCATCTTGGCCATCTGCGGTCAACCAGTGGTTTGACTGAAGCTGGTTGAGTTACAGTGGCCTCCCTCATATGTGATTGACAAGCTGTTGGATGGGGCACCTCAGTTACCTACCGAGCAATCTCTTGAGCATGTTAGCTCAGGCTTATTTGTATGGTGAACTCAGTGCTCCAAGCCTACACGAGAAGGCAAGATCCAATGCTTAAGTTGTTTTCAAGTCTCTGCTGCACTTGCTAATGTTCTGTTGTCCAAGGCAAGTCACATGGACAAGCTCTGAGTCAGTGTGGGAGAAGAGTCCCCAGAGGGAACACATGAAGGCAAATGACTGTGGCTGGTTTTTAAAAACAATCTGCTTCTTCTTCCATTACCCTGAATCCTCAAAGCACCATGAGGCTACAAACAATGGGATGAACTTCTGGTGACCCCACAGAGAGACAAGTTTGTCCCAGAGCTGTTTTAAGCTGAAAATCACCTAGCCTCTGCTGAAATCACTTTCATAATTGTATCAGGAACAATTAAAAGCCCCCTTTGAGTTCTCCCTCTAACAATCAAGGCCACACCTCCAGTTCTTTCTGCATCAGAGAAGTACATCTTTTTTTCACTTCTAAATGAACAAAAAATCTTCTGAATTGCAAGTCTTTTCAATAATATTCAGCAATAATTTTTTTGAGTTGTGCATGTCTGGGCAGTAAATGTCTTAGCGACCTTCTTGGATGAATGCAGAAGAGATCTAGAGTGCGGTAGAATTCCCTGGCCCCCAACTCCCCAGAAGGAAGGAGGTTCTAGAGAGCACCTTCTAGGGGCCAGACCCTTACATAAATTCTCATTTAGTCCTCACAACTGTCACTCCTTGAGAGTGTTCATAGAGGAAAAATTGAGGTAGGAGAGATTCAGTATTTAGGCCAAAGTCACAGAGGTGGCAAAGTCACAGAGGTTGCATGACAAGAATTCAGACTTAGGAACTGTGACCTCAAAGTCAGAGTTCCTTCCAACACTGCCATTACTTCAGGGCTGCAGTATTTAGTCTCAGGGTCTGTGGGCACAAGGTCTTTGATCCCAGGTCTGCCCCCAATTCCTGTATGACACGGAGACACTCCTAGTCCCCTTTGAGCTTCTGTTGTCTCATTTGCAATATGGCCATCAGAATACCTACATCTGCTACTCCAGGCTCAGATGGGGCAAATGCAAACATCCGTTGGGCTGTTCCCCGATACCGTGAAGAGCAAGGTCAGTTGGCCTCTTTGTAGAGTGATCTTGGCATCACCTTTCAAAATTTTAAATGTGTGTCTTCTTTGATCTGGTAGTTCTACTTCTAAGAATCCATGTTAAAGAAATAGATGTACATGTGAGTTAGGTATATCCACAAAGATGTTTATTTCAGCATTGTTTATAATAGCAGGGAAAAAAGGCCTAGAAATGATGTAAATGCCAAAATGAATTACACCTTTCCATGCTGCAGCAAAACTATTTGTCATTTTTATTTACTTATATATTGAAGATCTAATTGACTTTATTAAGTGATTCATGAATTGGGCAACATCCCATCTAGCAAGTAGAGAGAGACTCCCTATTCATCATGTTTAAAGGTAGGGAAAGACTTATTGATAAGGACATGTGTCCAAGATATATTATTTAAAAAGAATATAGTAGGGATGCCTGGGTGGTTCAGTTGGTTAAGCATCCAACTCTTGATTTCAGCTCAGGTCATGATCTCATGGGTTGTGAGATCGAGCTCCACATCAGGCTTCAAGCTCAGCGGGAAGTTGGCTTGAGATTCTCTCTCTCCCTCTCTCTCCCTTTCCTTCTGCCCCTCCCACCACTCACGCGCATGCTCACTCTTTTTTTTTTTTTTGAAGAATATAGTAGATCTATAAATAATGGTACAGAAAAACTACTGAAATATATTTTAAGTAAAAAATACATTTTAGCATGATATATAAATTTATATATGTTTATTTAGGTTGAGAGAGAGAGAGGGAAAACCATTTGGAAGGAAACACACCAAGAAATGGTTAACCATTACTGCCTCTAGCAATGGTAAAGAGATGATGAGTTAGTTTTTTGCTGTTGATTTGGTTTTCCTTTCTATATTTCTATATTATTGAACATGTTCACACAAGTATTATATTTTTAATGTAAAGAAAGAGTGCAATTCTAATGCTGGAAGAAACTTCAAAGATAACTCTGGCCCACGGAGAGAAAGCTTGTGACAGTCATATAGCCAACCATGGGTAGAGTCAGGCTGAAACACTGGCCTCTCGATGCCCAGCCTAGCCTGATTTCCTTCATAAGGGCAAGGTCTTCAGAAAGCATATAAGTCATATATACCTGAAGAATAGCCAGTGTTGTACAAGGGGAAAATCCTGGTCAGGGTGCGGTAAATGGCCTTTGGCCTTGGCACAGCCACCTATCTACTGAACCAAGTCACTTAACTCCCCTGAGTCCTATTTTCAGCATCTGTAAAATGAGACTGATTATGTTCACCTTCCAGGGTTGTTCTAAGCTTCAAATAAGATAGGCAGCAGGTCCTGGCAGGAAAACATGAACTTGAACCCTAAACATGTCTGTGTTCAATTATGCAGTCCCCTTCTCTGAACACTGCAACCAGCAAAACCCACCTTACTGGGTTGTTGGTGAACTAAAGTGACAAAATTCGTGTCAAACACTTGGCATGGTCTAGCGACTCCATGCAGAAGCCATCATCATGATGTAAAAGCTCAGTGAGGACTGACAGGCTTTGCAAGGCTCACACCAAGTCTCGAGGTCTTGTGATTTCTGGGTTGCTAGGCCTCCTGGCCTCCTCTTCCCATCTTCCTTCCTTCTTGAAGCAGGATGCAAATTCCCTGTTGCTCCATGGCTCCAACTCACGGGGGAACTACTCTCTGACACAGCTTCTCCATTGGCCAAGTACAGAAGGCAGCTATACATTTATGATCCCCACAGATTCAGAGCCTCCCCCACGGGGAGAGGGACATGCTTGGGATCTGGAACCAGACAGGGACAGATTCACATCTTGAATCAGCCCTTTACAGGTTTAAGAACCTTTTGACTTGATTCTGCAAACAATAGGGAGCCATGGCAGGCTGTTAAGAGAATGACCTGATTTGGGAGAAAATTGTGTTCTTTTCTCTATATATGAATACTTGTCTTTGTTCACGGCCTCAGGAATGAAAAAAAGGCAACCCTTCCCCGTGTATTTTAGGATGGATAGAATCTGTGCTGTTGTCTCTTCTCTAGCCAGTCTGGGACTGGCTAAATGAGAGTGAGAGACAGGTCACCTAGCAGCAAGATATTGCAATATCAGAGGGAGGCTTGAGTTTGGGGATTGGCCAGGGGCTGGGAGCAAGGGAGAGGTCTTCCCAATCCCCTTGCTGTGCTCACGGAAAACCCCCCTGGCATCCTGGGTCAGGCATCTGCTCAGCACATAACCTTCATGCACCTCTAGCAATTCTCCCTGATCCCCCTTAGTCCCTGGCTTGGCTCTCCTCCCTCAGGGCACCTCAGACACACTAGATGCACAACACGGATTACACTGAACTGTATCGGGGAAATCAGGAATTGCTGCATGGCGGGTCCTCGCTGACCTGCCAGCAGCAGGGTAGAGAAAGACATCTGAGCTCTGGGACTGACTCTGGGGGTGGGAGGGGCACGACTTTGCATTCAGCTGGAGCCTGTTTTTCACCCTGAGCACAAGAGTGGTCCATCGGAGCCACCATGAGCTGCCCCCTTCACACCTCTCATAAAGACAACTTCTCTTCGTGTCCTGGACTCAAGGGCCAGCCGTGGCTTCAGTCCTGTGTGCATCCCCAAGGAGCAGCCTCACTCCCTTCCCGGCTCCAGTCACCACCACCCCCACCGTCTACTACTAGAGCTTATGACCCCCCACCGGGAACACACGACATGAACACACAAAGCCACAGTGAGTCAGTGGATGTGTGGCTCCGACTGCGAGGGTGGCAGGACTCAGAGCAGGGAAAGCCTTGACCAGTCGGGCTTGCCAGAGCCACGGGGTTCTGTCTCTCAGCAAGAGCCTGGCCCGGGCTATAGGCCAGGCCGGCAGGATATATGACCAAGGTCCCAACTGGAATGGCTTTCCCTGTTCAGGTCTTTAAATTAAGGCATGAAGGGGGTGGCTCTGAAAAGACCCACATATGTCTAAGCATAGACAATGATAGCTCTCAGTGCATAAAGTAAAGGTAAAGTAAATGTATATTAAGGAGGAAAAAAAAGAGATAACAACTCTCTTGAGTTTTCTTCTTCTATTAAGCCTTTGTTTCTAAGTTTGGATATGGGTCTCTGCAGTTCACTTCAAATGTTTGCAAGGGTGGGGGGTGGTGCACCTGGGTGGCTCAGTAGGTTGAGTGTCCCTTGATTTCGGCTCTGGGCATAATTCAGGGTCATGAGATCGAGCCCCGCAAGGGGCTCAGCGCAGGGTCTGCTTGAGATTCTCTTTCTCTCTTTTCCCCTCCCCTATTCCTGTACTCTATAAATAAATAAACAAAGAAACAAACAAACAAACAAACAAACAAATAAATAAATAAATAAATAAAATCTTCTTCAAAAAGTGTTTGCAAGAGGATTTGCTGTTTTGTTTCTACTGAAGTTCTTGCCCTACCCTAGAAGGTGAGGGTGGGGAAACTCCATGGAGCCTTCTTAGTCAGAGTGGGGTGTCTGGACCAACAGTATTGACACCTCCTGGGAGCTTGTTAGAAATGCAGAGTCTCAGGCCCCACCCCAGACCTACTGAATCAGAGTCCACATTTTAGTAAGTTCCCCAGGTGTTTCCGGTGCGCAGGGGACAGGCTTCCCCAAGCGGGGTACACTCGGGCCAGCAGCAGGCATAACAATCAGAGGTGATACAAGGGTGAACATTTACGATGTTCATAGCTGACTTTGATGTCCATTTATAGCAAATGATGCATTGCTTACAGAAATGGTAGATTGACATCAATTGTGGGTTTTAAAAGTGAGTCAACTTAAAGGATTATCCACTGACGAATAGTAGGGAGTGCTCACATATGATGACGCCTTCCAAGGGGGCATGGGATGACTCTTCCCAGAAGTGCTGATCTAGCACGGCCCTCAAGCCAGCTGTGGTAAGGACACAGCTGTGCACAGAGAGACGGGGACTTGCCAAGGTCGCTCAATGAGAGTGTGGTGGAGACAGCACTGCGGCCCAAGGCTGCATCCAGGTCAGCAGGGCACCACCCCCCCTTAAAGCCAATCGCCCAGCTGCAGATCTGAGCCCAAAGCTCAGGCTGCAGCCACAGCAGCATCAGGAACTGGGACGTTTGCAGGTGACACGAGGCAAATGAGCAGTGCAAATGCCTATTACTGAAAATGAAGGCATCACATGGCCTGGGGTGGCCAAGGATGAGTCATTTCAAGATGAGCTGGCTCCCTCCACCCAGGGACCACGGGGCACCCAATTCTTCACTCATGAATAAACATTTTAAGCTGCTCTGCATAGGCTGAGAAGCCGAATGTGTCACCTGGTGAAGTTTTGCGAGTAAGAAATCTGAGCAAGTTAGAAAGGAGTTGCTCGTTGACCTTCAACCTGGTGTGTGGAGGTTTGCTCAGATTTCTGGGATAAGGACATTCAGCTGCATCCCCAAATCAGACAAAAACCTTCATAGTATTTTAAAGTTTTCTCAGCCCTATTTGGATTACCTGTGGTTCAGTATCGTCAGTACCTGTCCATTTTTCTACTTTTTCCTTTTTAAATTTGCAAAATTTGCTGTCAAATTTCCATTGACTAGTTCCTAGCTCCTCATCTTGGCATTCAACGCCGTCATCAATATGGCCTTAATCTAGCTTTCCATCCACACCACGTTCCAGCCCAAATATACCATGAACCACCTGTGGCCAAACCACACCCACCTTCTGCAACCTCCCCACCTCACATTCCACAAAAGCTGTGCCATCTGCCTAGAATTCCCTCTCCACCGTTAAAATCCTTCTCCTTCAAGTTGCAATTTAAATGCCCTTTCTTCCAGGAAGCCTCTTTGGATTATCCCCAAGCCCTGTTGGGAACTCCCATAGCCCTCTACTGCTACCTTGTTACAGCATTTAGAAGAGGCCTTGAATGACAGGGTTGTGAATCTCCAGGGTTGTGGCTGGGTTTTCCCTTATCTCTGTGTTCCTGGCTTCCTCACCTGACTCCCAGAAATCCTACCAGAATTGAAGGACCCAGACAAGTCCTGGGTTTGATTCCCAGCTCGCTGGCAATACTAGTTAGGGTATGACACTGGGCCAGTGTGCTCATCTGTAAAATGGGGACATGAATCACTTGTTTGTAGGGAAGACATGAAAATGAAATGAGGTGGCAGGTACGGCATGCGTCACTTACTGCCCGGCACCAGCTAGTATGTCAGCGCTCTCATTACTGCCGTGGGTAATAACCAAAGTTAATGCTATTTGGAGTGAAAGGCAGAGTCTGGGCCCCTGGGACATCCCATCCACCTCCACTGGCACCTCTGCCTAGCTGTGCCCCCTTCACACTGCAGCCCCCCAGGCCTGCCCCAAACCCTCCCCCTTTGCTGCGTCTTCAGTAAACACCGCAGGCATTTAAGGGGTCTGCAGTCTTAGCTGGGCTTAGAAACAGTGCTCTGGTCCCAGCTCTCATGTCCCCGGGGGAAGGAACCCAGGCCCCAAAGGAAGGAGGTACTTGCTGGAGGGCTCAGTAACTGCAGCTCTCAGACCCCGAGGGGGGTGTGGAGTGGGGGCAGCATTCTGTGGTTTCCAGAGTGCCATTTCCTCCCCGCCCCCCAGTCTGGCACAGAGATGGATGCTAAAATGCGGCTGAACTTCTCTGTTTTCAAAAAAACAATGACCCTTCTGAGTCAACATCATTTTCAACACACTCATAAAAGAGAAGCATAACTTTCAGGTCTCTCTTCTCTGAGCTGGGAGGAGACCTTGGGGCAAGGAAACTTTCCACTGTGGGCTGGAGCTTGGAACAGAATGTGGAGCAGGCTGTCCAAGCCTGCCCAGGACAGTGCATGGTGAGCTCTGTGGGAACAAGCCAGGCGCTGCCCCTCCCAGCTGTCCGGCCGGCCCTGCAGGTGAGAGGGGGCTGGGGGCAGCTAAGACATCAGACAGGTGTATCGGGCTGGAGTACAGCCCTGAGGAGCAGAAGCAGGGTGGGACATCTGAGCCAGACACCAAGGAACCAAGAACGAGAGAGAGCTGGAGTTGAGCCAGCTGGGAAGGAGCTAGGGAGGGGACAACTCAAGGGACAGCCATAGGAGTAAAATAAGAGGTAGGACCTTTCAAGGGCTCATGATGAACATCAGCTCCTGTGACCCTTAGAGCACCCCTATGAGGGAGGCTCTCTTCTCATACCCTCTTCACTGTTGGGATCAAGGTTCTGTTTTAAACATCACACAGCCCCCCCTTGATCCAAAAGAAAGAAAAACTGCTCAAGTGCTCAGTTGAGGGTGGAACAGGGGAGTGGGCCTTAGAGTGCAGGGAGGTCTGCATGAGCTCAGCCTGAAATGCTCATGCCTTTGGGGTAAAGCATTGAGTGACGATGCAAGAAGGGAAGAGGAAGAGGGAGAACGAGCTGTTCTTTACCTAGATGGGCGGTGATCGGATACACTGCCTGCCCTTCCCTAGCAGAGTTCTGGGCCCCCCCAGAACTGGGTTAGATCCAACTGAAAAAGTCAGGATCTGGCTCAGAGATGTGGCAACTGCTCAAGAAAAACCCGAAGAGGCTCCCCGATGGGGAGGACCTGAGTGGTTTTTCTTTTAACACAGTCAACAGTCTGGATTTTTTTTTTTTTTAAACTCCAAGGAATCCACTTTATGAGACCAGGATTAGCGAGACAGGGTGAAGGTCAAAGCTGTCAGCTTACCCACGCAGCAGGCTTTTAACATGTATTGTATTCTTTCTGTGGGGCTTGATACAGGCAAAATTCATAAAGATTAAAAGGGCAAGGAACCTATACACTGTAATGACAGACTTCATCTGGAGAATTCCTGATGTTAGTTGGTTTAGTGCACTCACTGCTTTAATGGCCCCAACTACACACACACACACACACACACACACACACACACTCCACATCCACAGCCATTGCTACATGACTTTCACCGAAAAGCTGGAGATGATTTCCCCATCCTTAACCCTGGGCTAGTTTTATGACTTCCCCTGGCCAATGGAATATGGCCGAAGTGACCCATTGTCATTTTCAAGTCGGAGCCTCACTGGCGTGAGCAGATGCCCCCACTACCTGCTGGGGAATGAGAGACACGAGGTGCAGAATCCAGTTGCCTCAGTTACCAAAGACGAGGCCATCCTAGATCAGCCAGTAGCCAGCCGACCCCAGCCTTGAGAGAACCCAGCCAAGAACAGCCTGACCTCCCTGTGGCTGACCCCATACCTGACAGCAATCAGCAGTGTTGTGTGCCTAGGAGGTTTGGGGGTTGTTTCTAATACAGCATTACCGTAGCAATAGATAACTGATACAATTTATTAGTTTTCATTTGATACTTGGCCATGAAGAGCTACAGTCCCTAATGCTCCCCATCACAAGTATGGATCTCTAAGAAAACTTAGCCAGAAAATACTTGGAAGACACAAGCTGTTTATTGGCTCCTAAATTTTAAATTAAGGCTAAGACCCTTTCTCTGCATTCAGAGACAACATACGACCTAAACAATCAATTATTGCACTAAACATTTTTAAATCAGTTGGACCTCCAGCTCATCTCTGCTTCCTCTCAAAAACTTTACTAAAATCACAGAAAAGAGGTTGTAAAAGGTTAAATATCAAAAAAGGAGGGGTGGGGGAATGAAAGAGAAGACAGAAATAAGATCTTAAGAAAAGTTTGGAAGGTAAGAAACAAGGGGCAAAACTGATGGAATGACTCAGGTCTCAATCTTCTCTGTCTACAAGAACCTACAAGGACTAAGCCAAAAGAGGGAAGCAGGTTGTGCACTGAAACTCAGGAAAGTCTCAGGAATCGAAGCTATCAGGCAGGGGTGCTGGGAGGGGCTGAAAATTACACACCTGATTGGAAGTCATGCTCCGCCATAGTGGAGGGGTAAGCCGGGAGAGAGGGAGGAGGGTGTCTACGAAATAAGGGAGGCAACAGAGGAGAGATGCCCCAAAATAAACAAATAAAAGCTACCAGGAAGATGCTGGAGGGAGGTCCGGGAGGGTCGCTGCACAGTGGACCAGAAGACCTCCCTACCCCAGTTCTGATCAGAGCAGAAGGTAAAGAGCTCCAGAAAGCATGTATCCATGGGAAGAAAATAAAACTGAACTACTATCTGATGTTTTAACCATATTTAGAAGAGCTTTGCAATTCCTTTGGAGAATTTGGAGGTCAATTAGTAATAGGAATAGAGAAAACTAAACGAACAACAAAAAAAGAGGAAATTATTATCTGCAGAAAAACTCAAAGTTATAGAAGAAAGGAAATGTATTCAGAGTACACTACGTACATGGCTCAGCTGTGAACAATATTTAAATTGTCATAGTAGTGTAAACACTGAATATTGATATACTACCAACATTTGTGATAGAGGGTGGGAGGGTGGGGGGGGGGGCTGAAAATGCATGTGCGCATGTATAAGAAAGCTAAATGCTATCATGCAAAGCCAATAGATAATATTTACAATGGAAAAAAATCAGAAAATAGATGTATAATCACAGTATTCAAAAATATGGAGATGAAAAATGCAGAGAAAAGATTTGATTGCACACAGAGCAGCCTGCCCTCCGCTGTCCCTGACAGCCCCAGCAAGACCACGGGGTGAGGCAGCAGCTTCTGATCATCAGCCCCGACCCGGAACGATAGCAGGTCAGGTTCAACATCTCAAAGCAGTCCTCCAGGTCATTTCAAAATCGGGCTTCCTCCAATCGATCCCTCCGGGGGAGCTATCAGGCCAGCCGCTTCCTGGTGTCAGCCAAGAGGAGGGAAAAAATTCATTTGCTGGGTCTGGTTGTGGCTAAATGAAATCAAAGACAGAGGGGGCACCTTCTGCAAAGGAGAGAAACCGTTCACCGGGGACGGCCACAAAGGACAGACAGGAGGTAACAGGAAGGAAAGCAGAGACTAGGAAACCCTCAAAGCTATCCCTCCTCACCTCACAGATGGGGGAAACCAAGGCACAGAGAGAGGAAACGACTTGCTCAAGGTCACTTAGTCCTTTAGGGAAGACTCTGAATTACAGTGATAAAACCCAGCATTTACAAAATGCTTACGGTATACAAAGCCCTTAATATATATATGTACTCCCCCAAAACTGTGATCCAAGGATCCTTGTATATTATATGAGGATCTCCATTTTACAGATGAAGAAACTGAGGCTCAGAGGTTTAATTAAGTCGTTCAATATCACAAACATCTAGTATGTGGGAAAACTGGGACTGGAACACCATCTGATCATGGCAGTCAAATTCCTAAGCCATGGATCTTAGCACAGGACTACACTGCCTCTTGGAGTTAGAATCAAGTATCCCTTGCTATAAGCCAGGGCCCAGTCTGCTGCCCCCCCAATGCATAGTTGTGCCCAAACCCTGCGTGGTTATGCCCCTGCCCTCCCTCTGTGGGGCATATCTGTTTCTCCCTTCATCTTTGTCTGTTCCTTTCTGTATTTCCTTCTCCATGAGTGTCCGTTTCCATCACTGCCTCTCCCTGTGTCTCTTTATCACTGTTTCTGTGTGTGCGTGTCTCTGGGTGTTTATGTGTATCTGTCTGTCTCTATCTCCCTCTGAATAACTGAGAAACAGCAGTCTGTGGTGGATGGATGGATGGATGGATGGAGGGACAGACAGATAGATGGACAGATGGATGGATGGAGGGCTACCTCCAACCACAAAGAGCAGACACGGTAATGAGCAAGCACATCCCAGCCCAAATAACACTGGCAGCCAAGTCTCACTGAGCCATTGATCTGTCTCACCCTCTAATGCCCTCCCTCCCCAAGGCCTGTGCATTCCATTTCTGTCTTAACCCAAAGCTGCTTCCCCAGGGCTTGGTGGCTTGCATCCAGTTTTATTGTTGATACAGATCTTTATCTGCCTTGGGCTTATAACTGACATTTAAATTACTCTGCAAACAATGAATCAATATTTATGGATTCTTAGACCGGTGCATTTGCCAAACCTGGTGTCCTGAGTTTCTCTCAGGCCAAAGGGGGACATGAGTCAAGGTCAAGGCTTTATCTAATTAGAAATGGGGGAACTGGGTCTGCCTCTAAGCAAAGGTCTCGAATCAGAGTACAGCTGGGTGCTCCTAGACCATCTAACTAGAGCAAGGCAGCTCCCCATGGGAAATGCAATTCACTTCACAAACAGTAGGCATTTCCTGTGTGCAAAGCACCACGTTAAGCCTATAGGACAGACAAGGATAATAAAATCAGGTCCCTACCCTTTAGAGGTTCCTACACTGGGAGGAGACAGAGGTACACATAGGTGACTACAAGCAGATTATACCAAAGGTTGCAACAGAGGTCCAAACCTAGTGCGTGGGGAGACAGACAAAGGAAAAGTGGAGCTTCCTGGAGGGCTCCCTGGAGGAGGAAGGGCATTCCAGGAGAGGAAAACAGCCAGGGTCAATAAGACCCAGAGTTACAGAACAGGTTTCCGGGCTGGAAGAGCTTTGTGGGTAAAGTGTCATAGAAAGGTAAACTGAGGCCTGAACCTAATGAACTCGGGACACCAAACTGAGGCTCATGGCTCTCCTCCTGTGCGTGAGAGCCATGGGAGGCCTTTGAGACAGGGAAGCACCCCGAAAGAGCTGTGCTTTGAGTTCTCTGGAAGCCGTGGGAAGCATGGGAATCAGTGGGAAGTGGGGCCTCCCAGGGGCGAGTGGGAGGGCCAGGCCCCTGGGGCGCTCCGTGGTGGAACACCCCCATCCCTGAGCCTCGCTCCCCAGGGTACCACAGGATGGCTGGGCCCTGTGTTTCTCCACCTTGTCAGCGTGGCCCTCACCCGCCTTGAGAAAAACAGCAAACATGAGATGGATGCTTCTGGGGCTTTTTGGTGCTGAGTTATGGAGCTGGCCTTCATCGCGAGGCCAGACCGTTTATCACCCTGGTGAATTTAAGCTCTGGTTCCAGGAAAAAAGACAAGCAATCTCTTGTCCCTGCATCAGCGCAGACACATACGCTCCCAGGGGACCATTTATTTGTCCAGCTGCCCTTACCAGCCCAGTTGCAGAGACTCTCGAGCTGCAGCTTCCCTTGCAGCATCTGTCCCAGCGCAGGGCACAGTCTGGGCGTCTCAGGGGGTGGCAGCTGAGCTCTTGGAGTCTGGGGGGGGAGGCTGTGCGATCTGGAGGTGCTGCAAGAGCTGCTTCTCCATTAGGCGCACTGAGCACAGTACCCCAGGCCCGCGATGCATGGGGAGACCCATGAGCATGTTGAAAAACCTTTTAAAAACTGAAGAAGACAAACACATTCATCTTGAGACCAACACAGTCATAAAAATATAATTTTTAATAGTTTTTAATGAAGAAATGGGGCCCATGAAGGCCAAGGGCCCAGAGCCCATGAAAATCAGAATATGACCCTGCTGCCCAGACCAAGGCACCCAAGTTTCAATCTTCTCTCGGTGGGAATGGAAAGAGCCAAGCAGAGCTGGCCTCAAATCCCATGTACATCCCTCGGTGGCTCTAATTCCCTCCCTGCACCTCGCTTTCCTCCTCTGTGAAATGGGCTAATGATCTGCACCTCACAGCTGGCCTGAGAAGGCTGGAGCTGTGCACGGTGTCCAACAGAAAGGCACTTGTACCTCCAATTCGTGCCCACTTGCTCAAGTTCCATCTTCTCTGGGAAGTCGTCCTGGCCGCGCTAAGCCTCCATGTTGTCTGCTCCTGAATGTCTGGGGCTCTTGGTGGCAAAGAGGCTCCAGGAGCCTCAGCTTATCTCTGTGGTTCTCAGCTGGGCTGGATCCAGGCCACAGGTAGCAGGTGCTGGGTCTGGGGAGGCTGTCCGGGTCACAGCAGTTGTCACCCCCTTGAGAGCAGGAACCACATCTTACACATTCTGTTTCTGTAGCATCAGGCACAGAGCTGTATGCAGGAGGGGTTCTGTGACCATTAGTTGGTCAGGGAATCTCTAAAATTTAGTGTTGAGGGTCCTTGTGGTTTTTTGTCATGCTTAAAACTCCTCATGGCTACACACTTGGGCTTGCCCAACTTGCTAAGCCTGCCTTACAACCAGTCTCCCTCCTCCAGGCTCTGGCCACACAAAAACCTCAGGACCTTTGCACATGCTGTCTGTGCCTCCAGGAATGCCCTTCTGCCCACAGTCTGCATGGCACCTCATTCCTCAGGTGTCATCTAGACATCACCTCCACAGAGAGGCCTCCCCAAAATGGATCCTTCCATTATTTCTTTTAGCTCTGAACCTGACCATGTCTTCATGGTACTCAACACAAGTTTACTATCTCTCTCTCTCAACACATGAAAGTTCCTCGAGAGCAGAAACTTGGCCAGTTTAAATCATTACTATTTTACATAATACCTAACACAGGGACGGACTCTGAAAAATATTTGTCAAATGAATAAATGGATGAATAAATCCTTTGTCTTATTAGGAATATCTTATTACTCAAAAAAAAGAGAGAGAAAGGAAGAATATCTTTTACTCTATTCTGAGCAGAATGCTGAGGCACCATGAGAGATTCCTGGGCCCAGGCCCCCCTGTGCCTTAGCAAGGTGACCCCTGCAGCCTGAGCATGGGGCTCCAGTGGCCAGGTATGTGGGGAGGGCCGGGACCCTGTCAGTGGTAGGGGGACTCCCAGACCCTGACCCTCGCTTAAGGGGCTGATCCCCCACTAGGGGAAGCAAGACATTTTGAGGGTCCAGTATGGCCCCTCCATGCACGGAATGCAATGCTGGGTGGGATTCTTACCAAACTTCACTAGAACCTTAGCCTGGCTGATTATCATATACGTGTTTGAAAGAATTTGATTTTGCCCATTCAAACCAACAAGTATCTATTAAGCCCCTCCAACGTGCCAAACACTGTGCTTAGGGGGGCTGTTCACTGTTGAACAAAAGCAGCTACTTTCTGTTTGGGGTGAATAAAGAATATAGATGGCAGATCAATCGGAAAAAAAATAAGTGGGGCAAGACACATCCAGAATATAAGATCTAGAAGGATTCTTAGACTTACGACTGACTAGTATGTGTCAGAATGGCCTGGAGTGCCCGTGACCCTCCTCGGAGTTCCAGGCCTTGGACTTTCCACTGGACCCGACCACCTGACTGGAGGGCAGGTGTGGAGAGGGGAGGTGCCCATGCAGGGGTGAGGGGCAGGTGGGAGGAGCCCGCATGCTCCACTGAGGGAAGACCACTCTTTGAGTGAGGGTTACTACCTCGGGAGTCAAGGCTTCTTTCTGTCCTCCCAGCTAGACAAGTATTGTAGGGGTACACCCCCCCCCCCCCAGCGCCCTGGACCTTGGGCCCTGAGAGGATCAGGCAGAGAGCTGGGAAAGGTGTGTGAAGGCCTTGTCTGGGCCCTTCAGAGGCAAATGCCGCCTTAGCCACCTGCACCTCCTGCCCAGATGGGCTGCAGGCTTGTGTGTGAGTGTGTGCGAGTGTGACTAGGAGTGTGTGTGCGTGAACGACCGCGGGTGGGTGTGTCTGAGTGTGACTGTGTGCAGATGCGTGTGTGCGTGTGCTGGCTGAGTGTGAGCGCACGCAGCTGGGCCCCTCCCGCCCTCTCCCTCCTCTCTGGAAGGAAGCTGCAGGGAAGGGGCCAGATGGTCTCCTCTGACCTGCTATTTATCATCCCGGCAAAAGCTTATTCAGTTTAATGCTCTTCGGCAATTCATTTAAGGGCTCTGTTTGTTTCTGCTGATGAGGACTGTTAATTTGCACAGCGGTCTCATTAGGCCTAAACCACCAATTAATTCCTTTTGTTCTCATTAAATGGCTGATTCCTAAACATTTCTCGGACAACAATGGGCCTCCCGAGCAGAGCCGCCACCGGGAGGGTGACGCGGAGCAGGTACGGATGGAGGACTCTTCTGGTCCCCGTCCCTGGCACAGCCAGCCACCCCGGCCGAGCTTTGTAAACCCTCGGGGCCTGCCAGCCACGGCCAGGCCTCAAATCCAGGCCCTGGACCGTGGCCTGGGAGGGTCGGGGCAAAGCCGGCAAAGGGCAAGGGCAAGGTACCCAGCAGGGAACATCCCCTGGCTCCCTGGGAGCCCCTGGAGTAGGCGATGGGCAGGTGTGTGCCCACCCCCACCCCCACCCAGCTGCAGTGACCACCCTCAGTGGCGCTGAGCCTGCAGCTTTTGTCTGCTGGAGATGCCAGACTTATGCCCTGGAGTCTGGGGCACAGAAGCAGGTGGGGTGGGAGGGTGGGTGGTCCTGAGGTTGCATCAAGCCATCCGCCGGAGTCCCCGCGCGGGCTGAGCGAGATCATCCCCACCCCCTCTGGGGCTCAGTTTCCTCCTCAGAGCAGAGGGCGTTGAACTACCAGCAGGATGTTTATTTCCAAACCGCTGAGCCATTTTTTAATCGACTGCAGGCTCACACAGATGCCCCATGGAAACAGTGGCTAAAAGCTGAGCTGCTCTAATTGGAGTGCCCCCCCCTTTTGGCCTCCCCTTTGCAAGGCGCTCCCCCTCTCCCCCATCCCCTCCCCTCCATAGAGGGGCGTTCGGGGATTCTCCTGAGTATGCTGCAGGGCTCCTAGCGTGGAAGCCTCTGGACTAGCTAGCCATTCTCTGGGGGTCCCAGGGCCGGGTTCTCAAGGAGCTTCAAGTGCCTGGGCCCTGACTCAGTTTCTCCTCTGTTAAGGCAGCGAAGTGGTTGCCAACCCTGTCCTGCTGATAGGAAGGGAGGGTCATAGGAAGTGGGAGTGAACGAGATAAGGCACGGCCAGCGCCACGGAAAATTCCAGTAAGGTACAGCTGGATGGGCACCCAGAGCTTGAGTCCCCACACCACCACCTCCTAGCTGTTACTTAACCTCCAGTTTTCCTCATCTGTAAAGTGGGGATAAGAGAAGTACCTCCCTCCTCGTGATGGGATGAGGATTAAATTAGTCAGTACCCAAGCGCTTGGCAGAATTCCTAGCATGTAGTAATTGCTCTAATAAATATTAGCTAATAGATACTCCTAATTCCTAGTAACCAGACAATGACCTGCCTCGCTTCCTTTTTCCGCCTTACACACACTGCCACCCCGGACACACACACACTCCTCACTCCTCCCTCACTCCAGCCTGCCAAGCTGTAGCCAGCTCCCATCCCCTGGGCTGTTTTGTGTCAGCTCATTGGACCTGAACCGCCCTCACCCCCACATGGAGTTACCAGATTTAGCAAATATGAAGATAAGATGCGAGTTAAATTTGAATTTCAGATAAACAATGGAAAATTTTTTATATAAGTACGCTCCAAATACAAGATGGGTTATACTTTTCCTGAAATTATGTACTTATCTAGAATTAAAATGTAGTGGGGCATCTGTATTTTATCTGGCAGCCCTACGCCCAACCCATGTCTGGTGAACTTCCACTCATCCTTCCACACTCAAATCAAGCATCACCTCCTCCAGGAAGACTTCCCTGATGGCCGGTTGATGCAGCTATCCCTTGTTCATGCTCTCACAGTTCCCTGAGCTGGATGACCCCTACCCAGCTCTGATCACCGCTGATCACAATGCTTTGTAATCAGTAATCCACATGTCCATCCCTCCCGCTATCTTTTGAGCCCCTTGGGGCGGTGCGGAAGGAATTCATCTAGTACACCCTTCTCCAAACCTGTGCGCCCCTGTTTCCCATATTCAGTGTGCTCTGTATGTGGACAGGGAGCTCCTTTCTGTCCCCACCACCCGTCCAGGGATGGCAACCAGGAGATGGGGCCAGGGACGGAGATTAGTTTGCCAACCAACATGTCCATTCTCCTTCTTCCTTAGTCACAAAGCTCTGTCTAGGACAGCATGGCACCCAGCTTAAAGATATTTCCCAGCCTCCCTCGCAACTAGGCAAGGCCATGTAATTAAGTGACAGTCAATGAGTATTGTGTAGGAATTCCAGAAGGGCTGAGAAGTGGTGACTTTGTCCTTCCCCTTCCATATTTCCTGTTGCTTGGAATGCAGATGTGCTGGCTGGAGCTCCAACAACCATCTTGGACTATGAAGTGAACTTGAGGATTGTGAAACAGAAAGATAAAAGGAGCCGGGCCTGGATTACTTTATGGAGTCAGCATTCCAGCCCTTTCTTCTATACCACTGGGGCCTGTGAAATTTTACCCTACTTGCAAGCTAACAAGTTAGCCTGTCCCAGTTTTGTGGATGCTAACAGAAGACACTAGCCTCCCAGGTCAGATAAAAGGGACTTTATCATCCATGACACAGCAAGCAGCATGAACCGCATGTTCATGTCTGTCCCCATTAGGTCCGCTTGTCCCCGATCCCCTTGGGGCCATGTGGAGCCGTCCATGCAGATGCTGCAGATGCAGTGGATTTGTGTCCCAGCTGCAGAACCTCGAGCTTTATAATGGGGCTACTAGCAAACCTGCCCAACCTTTGCCCCTTTGACACATTATCCTTCCTGGAGAGCCAAGAAATCTACCCTTTGATCTCAGAACGGTGCTCTGTCCATCTTCCAAGTCTCTTCGCTATAAAACATGCTTGAAAACATGGTCTGGAACAGAAGCTGCCTGGGGCTCTGCTTGTAAGGTCTGACAAACCATAGGAGGCCCACAGAGCACGGTCTCCCCCCTGTACCCGCAGAGGTCTCTCAGGAGAGCGACAACTCCTGTGTTGAAGCTGCCATCATTCAGCTGTTCTGTGCAGCTGAACCAGACTGTAAATGATACAACAAGAAAGCTTGTTCTGTGTTCTTTTAAAGCTCGTATCTGTGTTCTCTGCTCAAGGAAGCCCTAGAGGAAAAGACCCTGTTCCAAGCTGTGCCCTCAAAACCAGCACATTTGTCTTTAACAAGCCTACAATAAAGCAACGACTGCATTCATTATGGAAAGATTCATCTTTTCCTCCCCGTTGAATCATCAAAGACCTAGAACAACCACGATGGACCTCAGAACAGCCACCTCGATAAGACTGTGGTTCAGAGTGTCTGGCTACATTTCCGCTGGCATGGATAACCTGCCCCGGGGTGAATATATGGCTCATGGTGAGAAATTGTAGAAATAACTCAAGAAAGCACATTATGACTCTGTTGGCCCCCATAGCAGAACGACGGTGTTGTCTGCCCTGACTCCCCTCTTTTTGGCAATAGCATCCTCACTGCTCTGGGGAGTGTCCCTCCAGCTCATCTAACCGGTGAGGTTGTGGAGGAGACAGCCAACCAGAGTACCCAGCCCTGGCCACAGTGCAGGGGCGGGCACGTGACTCAGCCGGAGCCGACCGAAGCCCTTCCCAGGCACCACTGGATTTGAGACAAGGACAGAAAGTCTGGATGGGAGTTACGGCGGTCAGGGTGCTCAATCCTGTTAAGAAGACCAAACTGGGAGGTTAATGCTGAGGTGAGATGAGAGAATGCAAGGGTTTTGTTGGTGACGGTGGTCAGATGCCTGGGGGCCAATGCCCTATGCTTTCCCAAGGTCAGTCCCGTAAGTCAGTGAAGCCCCTCTTTTGCCAGATTGGTTAAAATGGATCGCCATGAGTTGCAACTTAGGATCTGAAGGACCCAGGTGGGTCTGGGGACTTGAGACAGAAGCCAACTGGCCTCCTCCATCCACTCCACATCAGCCTTTGGGGGAAGGCAAAGAAACACATAACCAGCCCACCTGTGTACGACACCAGAGAGACCACACCAGTGGAGGTGTGCCTCAGATCACAAGGTTAAGAGAAGATTAGAAAGCTCCCAGCCCATCTCCATCCCACGGTGATTGAACCCATGGAGTGAACCAGGAAGGGAGGCCTCGGCTGACCTCTGTTACCTGCTGGCGTGAACCCAGTCTCAACCCGAGCCCATCAAAGCCTGCCCCAGGAAAGCAGGTGCTGCGTGCTCGCTCCACATTATTAGAATTCATTTCCATATGTTCCTTTCGTCTTCTCTCCAGGATAATTGTTCTTCTGGGGCTCAGGGCGTGGGAGGGCAGGAGGTGTGCACTCCTGTTTATCAACTCACTAAATGCCTGCTTTAAATTAAAACCCACACCACATGCTGGCTCACACAGGAATAATATTAAGACCGACTGTTTGCCTGCCTTCTGCTATTAATGCTAGTCTGCTTTAAACCTGCTTTTCTTTCTCATCTGGGGACACCCATTCTGGAAACATCGAGCAATAACCTAGTTCCTACAGCTCCCAGTCCTTTTTTTCCTTTAAGTTTGGGAGCCCCTCCACAGCTGAAGAGGACAGAGATTGGATGGTCCCTTTGTATCCTTTACTCTTTTTCTTTTTTTAGATTTTATTTATTTATTGGACAGAGAGAGAGACAGCGAGAGAGGGAACACAGGCAGGGGGAGTGGGAGAGGGAGAAGCAGGCTTCCCGCAGAGCAGGGAGCCCGATGCGGGGCTCGATCCCAGGACCCTGGGATCATGACCTGAGCCGAAGGCAGACGCTTAAGGACTGAGCCACCCAGGTGTCCCTGTATCCTTTACTCTTAGCCAACCCTATTCCAACAAGGCGTCTGCGTCATCATCAGCAAGCCACCATGGTGCCATCTCTGTGCTGGGTTCAGTGCTCAATCCTTCACATCCATCACCTCCTCTCATCTGACCTAGTCCTCCCAATAAACCTGAGAGAGGTATGATCAGTCCTTTCCAAAGCAGAAAACCGAGGTTCGGAGAGGGAAGTAGAGTGCCCTGTTCAAGGTCATGCCTCTGGCAGGTGGCGACACTGGCCCTCCTACCCCCACATTAAAGCCACACACTCTCCCCAGTGGTTTGCCATCAATCTGGTTTCCATTTTCAGCTGCTCCCCCACCTGACCTATGGCCCATGGGGCAGGATCATAGCTGTTCTGTATGCACAGGATCCAGCCTTAAATGCAGACCCTACCCGTGGCCACTCCCCTAGAGGGATGTGATCCACAGGAAGACAGATTCTGTTGCCACCCCCAATCTGAGCTTCAGTTGCTTCCATTGACTGAAATGTGCTCATCAATCCTTTGGGCGAAGGCGTACGGTCCCTTGACATCCCCTTCAAAATGTACAGACTCTCCATGTATCAGCTATCTATCTCTGCCAAACAAACAGTCCCAAAGCTTAGTGGATGGAGTCAAACAAGCACCATTCTGTGGCTCAGCAATTTGGGCTGGACTTTTCTGGGTGGTTCTTCTGCTGGTTTCTCCTGGGATCACTCACGCAGCTATACTCACTGGCCGGCTGTCCAGGGCTGAATGATTTAAGATGACCGTGATGTGGTGGTTGATTCTCATTGTCGCCTGGGGCTCTAACCAGTGACAATGGAAGTGGTAAGACCTCTGGAGGCCTAAGCTCAGAAAACCCATGGTACCTCTTCCATTTGGTTGGAAATGTGGTCGGTCAGAGCGAGCCATGGGAGTGGAGAAATAGACTCCCCTTCTCAGTGGTGTGAAGGAGCCTTACATACAGAGATGGGAGTACTTTGGTTTTGCAACCTGCCACTCACAAGAAGGTTAGTGCCTCTGAAGGAGGTTTTCTCGACCTCAGTATTACCGATGTGTTGGGACAGAAAATTCAGACGATTCTTCCCTCTGGGGGCTGTCCTGTGTGCAGTAGAGAATTCGGCAGTGTCTCTGGCCTTGCCCACTAGACGCCAAGTCCATCGCTTCCACCCTGCATTCAGCAGTGACAACCAAAACCATCTGCAGGCCTTGCCTGGTATCTGCTTGGGGGCACTGTCCCTGTTTGAGGACCACCGCTCTAAACCGAGAGCGCCAGAGAAGCAATTCACTCAGCCCCACTCAGGGGGTCCCCCTGGGGCCTGGGACGTGCTGTCCTCAGAGCTGACCAGTCAATAGAGAGGGGACTTGGGGTGGGAAGCAGGAGGTGCAATTTGGAAAGGCAGCCCCCATCTTTGCCTGCTCTGCTCAGCACAGACACTCATGTCCAGGTCAAGGCCAGGAGGCACTGTCTCAGTCCCGCCAGCCTGTGGCAGGGGAAGGAACCCTGTGCAGTGGGTCTGACTCTGGCTGTGTTCTTGGCCCCCGTGTGCTCACCAAGAGCCTCTCATTGAGCTGCCCCCTGCCCCACCAGCTCACTTGGCAAGGCCAGGGGAGTCCAGCTGAAGGGACTGGCCATCACTGTTGCCAAGCTCCTGCCGGCCCTCTCCCCAGGTAGGCTGGGGCCCGTCCTAAGTGGACGGAGCCCTGGAATCACAGACCTGCTGCCAACCTGCCCACGAGTGGCATCGCTGCCTGAGGTCCCCCCAGCTCATCATGCAGCAGATGCGGCCAACTCCACCTTCAAAGGACGTGCTCACCCTGCTCCCAAGGCTACCACCTGGTACCAGGCTCTGTGTGCCTCAACTACAGGGTCCTCCCTCTGGGCCTCCTAGTCCCCGCCCCTTGCTACTACCATCTGGGCTCCATCCAGCAGCTATGTAGTCCTGTTAAAACGTAAGTGTGACCATGGCACATTCCTGTTCAAATCTCTGTTCTCGGAGATGAAGCCCAAGTCTTCACTGTGTACAGCCTAGAAGGCCCTGCAGGATCTGGCCGCTGTTGCTCCTTGACCTGACCTCTTACCTCTCTTCATCTGGCTCACTCTGCTCTGGCCACATTTTCCTTGCTGTTCTTCAGACACACTCCTGCCCCAGGGCCTTTGCACTTGCCCTTTTGTCTACCATGCTCTTCCTCCACATATTCACAGGCTCCCTCTTCATATCCTCGGGTGTTTTCTCAAAGTTAGCATTTCAAAGGAGCTTTCTTTGGTCCTTCTTTCAAAAGTGTCACTCACATGTCCTTCCTCAGCTTTATTCTGTCCATAGCACTTACCACATTCTGGCATATGATCCATCCTATTTTATGTTTGTTGTCCGCCTCCCAGTGGAGCTCCACAAGGGCAGGGATTTGGTTTCTTCATTCACTGCTGTATCCCCAGTTCCTAGAACAGTGCTGGACACATAGAAGGGGCTCAATACAAATTTGCTGAATAAGTGATTGATTAAATGAATAAATAAATCCCTGCAGGATAGAATGCCTACAGGATCTGGAACCAACTTGAGTTTTTTAGGGCCCCTTGTGCATGGTGTCTGGGTGACCTGGAGGACCTCATTTCAGCCTTAGGTCTCTTGCCCCCACCCCAGCCAGGCCTTCCAGGATCCCGCTCCCTTTTCCTCCTTCCCTGCCCCCCACCCCCATATCTCCCAGACTCTCCCCTGCCCTCTGCTAGGAGCCTAGCAGGCCTGGCTGTGATGTCTGTCCAGTTCTACCAGCCCTGAGACGGCAGGCCACACGGGGGTTCCATCTGGGGAGCTCTGAGGCACCTGGTACTGGGCAGGGAGGAGAGGGGAGGAACCAGGCTGGAGGGGGTAATGTTACAGAGCAAAGGTGGGGGGCAGACACATCACAATTTGGCCAAAGTGGGGGCTGGTCCTGACACCCACATCCTCAGCCACATGTTACGGTGCAAACACACACGCGTGCACACACACACACACACCCAGCATCAGTCCCTCCTTCTCTCTCCAGTGTCTCCCACGCCTTTCGTAGACTGAGAAGTGGCTCAGGGTGCCTGCCACCCAGCCCCAAGCAGGGCATGAGGAGCCAGCCCAGGACACTGCATGGTCTCAGCCCTCTCCGGAGGGTGACTCTCCTGCATGTTACAGGCAAGGAAACACCCAGAAGGACTCCTTTGCTCTTTGACCTTAAGCTCATCTGCCCTATTTGAAAATGTTTACACCAGCATTTATTTGCTTTTATAATTAAAAAGGAAACTAGTTAAATATTAGATAAAACAAATGATTGTGGGAGAAAAGAAGAAGGTGATTGTTTTTAAGTGGAAGGAGAGAGACAGAGAAAGGACAGAAGGACAGGAAGGAGGGAGGGGCTAGCTCCCAGTCCCCTGCGAGACAGTGGGTGCCCCCACCTCCAACACTGACCACACATAGACGCTGGAAAGGGTTCCTTCTGCTGACGCTGCTCTGTTCACGCTCACTGATGGGGTGGACGGAAAAAGTGTATTATGGCCACGTGTTCACCGAGCTCCCTCCAGCCGGCCAGGCCTCCCCCCATACCTCCCATCCTCCACTCAGCTCCCCATTCTCCCTCCTCCAGCACAGGTGGCTTCTTCTGGGGAGGAAGGGGGTTCTCTTGACGCATAAACAGCACAGCTGAGGGCGAGGGTGAGGGAGGAGGCAGAGAGCAGGCCCTGGACTGGGGGTATAGGGGCCCGGGGACTCGGGGGGAGGGGGAGTGCTGCACCAGGGGAGCGGGTAGGAGAGCAAAGGAGGCTTACTAAGTGTTGCTGTGGACTGTGCATTTGAAGCTCTCTTAATATCCTTTGAGAAACTTGAGTAAAGAATGATTTTTTTTTTTAATTACTGAGAATTGTTGAACTCTTCCTCCTAAAGGTCACACTCCCCGAGGCTCCTAAGGACGACACAGGTATTTAAATAGCGCCTTCGCCTTCAGGTTGATGGAGGCTTTGCACATATTAGGCCACAGCCACAACAAACCCAGGAAGCAAACAATGTCATTACCTCCAATTTTCAGGTCAGGAAGCTCAGCCTCAGAGCAGGACAACCAGAATCGGA
Source organism: Neomonachus schauinslandi (assembly GCF_002201575.2). Lineage (NCBI taxonomy): Eukaryota > Metazoa > Chordata > Mammalia > Carnivora > Phocidae > Neomonachus > Neomonachus schauinslandi. The sequence continues at coordinate 107,872,715 of NC_058411.1, forward strand.
AGACTGATCAAGGGAGAGGTGGAGCCGGGCTGTGCCCCCAAGTCCTGTGTGCCTCCCACAGCACACACTGCCTCCCTCTGACCCGTGAGCTCAGAGCAGTGGTCCCTGCTCGTGGGCACAGCAGAGTCACCTGGAGAGTTTGCAGAAAAGGCACATTCCCTGGTTCCACCCTCTCCCGCTAAGAGATTCGGATTCAGTAGGTGTGGGGCAGGGCCTGGGCAAGAGGATTTTGATCAAGTGAAAATCTCATGTTAAGTAAAAGCAATCTTGAGCAAAAAGAACAAAGCTGGAAGCATCATGCTTCCAGATTTAAAACTGAACTACAAGCTATGGTAAGCAAAGCTGTAGGTACTGGCATATAAACTGACATAGAGTTCAACAGAATGGAATAGAGAGCCCAGAAGGAAAACCATGCACATATGATCAACAAGTTTTCAACAAAGGCACCAAGAATACTCAATGGGGAAAGAATAGTCTCTTCAGTAAAGGGTGTTGGGAACACTGGCTATCCATATACAAAAGAATGAAGTTGGGTCCTTATTTTACATCACACACAAAAATCAATTCAACATGGATTAAAGATTTAAACATAAGATCTGAAACCATGAGGAAAACTCCCTGACATTGGTCTCGGTGATGATTTTTTGGATTTCCCACCAAAAGCACAGGCAAAAACAAAAACACACGGGACTACAACAGACTAAAAAGTTTCCAAAGGAAAAAAATGACCTATTTATTGGGAGAGAATATTTATGAACCATATATCTGATAAGGGGTTAATATCCAAAATATATAAGGAATTCATACAACTCAAGAGCAGAAAAACAAACAATTCAATTTTTAAATGGGCAAAGGAGGGGCGCCTGCGTGGCTCAGTCAGTTAAGCATCCAACTTTTGATTTCAGCTCAGGTCATGCTCTCAGGGTTGTGAGATCAAGCCCCACCTCGAGCTCCGTGCTCAACGGGGAGTCTCCTTTAGATTCTCTCACGCCCTCTCCTTCTGCCTCTCCCCCAACCCTCTCTCTCTCTCTCTCTCTCTTGCTAAAATAAACAAATAACTCTTAAAAATTAAAAAAATAAATAAATAAAATGGGCAAGGGATCTGAATAGACATGTTTCTAAAGAAGACATACCTATGGCCAACAAGTACATGAAAAGGTGCTCCATATCACTCATCATCAGGGCAATGCAAATCAAAACCACAATGAGGTATCACCTCATACCTGTCACAATGGCCATTATTAAAGTCAAAAGATAACTGTTGACAAGGATGTGGAGGAAAGGGAACCCCTGTACCCGGTTGGTGGGAACATAAATTGATGCAACCATATGGAAAACAGTATGGAGGTCCCTCAAAATAACAAAGAAAACCCCAGGATAGTCACAGGATCTAGCAATCCCGCTTCAGGGTGTATATCCAAAGGAAATAAAATCACTATCTACAAGAGGCATCTGCACTCCCATGTTCATTGCAGCTTTATTCAGTAGCCAAGAAATGGAAACAGTGTAAGTGTCCATCGACAGATGAGTGGATAAAGAAGATGTGGCATATATAGACAATGGAATATCACTCAGACTTAAAGAAGAAGGGAAGCTTGCCAGGGTGGACCTGGCAGACATTACGTTAAGTGAAATAAACCAGACACAGAAAGACAAATATCAAATGATCTCACTTACATTTGGAATCTTAAAAAAGCAAAACAAAACAAAACAAAACAAAACAAAACAAGTTGAGCTCATCTTAACAGAGAGTAGGATGGCAGTTACCAGAGGCTGGGAGATGGGGGGAAAGGGGAGATATTAATCAAAAGGTACAAACTTTGTTACAAAATGAGGAAGTTCTGAAGACCTGGTGTACAGAATGGTGACTACAGTTAATAATGATGTATACTTGAAATTGCTAAGAGAGCAGATCTCCAGTGTTTTCAAAACACACACACACACACACACACACACACACACACGATATAACTATGTGAGGTGATGGATATGTTAATTAGCTGGGTTGTGTTAATGATTTCACAATGGATGCATATATCAAAACATCACATTGTACATCTTAAATACATATGATTTTTATTTGTCAATTAGACTGCAATAAAGCCGGGGGGAGGATTTAATATCGATTGGCGCCTAGACCAAACTTGAAGAAACACTGAGAGAGGTGTGGGGATCACGTGGCCCTAGAGTGGGCTGGGTCACTCCCCCGAGCACAGGGGCGGCCTCACACCAGCAAGGGTCAGTGGGGAGCCCTCCAGAGGCAGGCAGTTCTGATGACCTGAGCCAAGAAGGTGGGTCAATCACTGTGCCCACCACACTGCGGGTCCAGGGAGCTCAGGGTAACGGGACACTGAGGCCATTTGAATGAGGGTCTTGGACCTGATGAGGGGAGATAGAGCCTCAGGATCTCACTCCGTTGTGTTGGGAATAAGCAGTGACCACCTTATGGGCTGGGAACTGGAAAGGGGAAGGAGCACAGCCAAGTTCCAGTGGACGTGGTGTCTGTGTCTTTGATTCTAGAAGCCACTGTCATCAGAGGGTCCATGGATGTTCCGACCGTCCACTTTCTCACTCATGGCTTCCTCTCGGTTCTTGCCAAGAGTTTAGGGAAGTTCCTTTTGACAACTCCCTCTGCTTTTTCTGCAAAGCACTTACCACAGAGGAATTTAATTCACTTGTGCACTCAGTTGCTGGTTTGCAAGTACGATTTGCTCACTCACAATCCATTCCCACGTCTTCCTTGAAGGGGTGCTCCTGGAGAGCGAAAGCCCAGATGCGCAGACTCCCTGGCCACGAGGGTCCCACGCTGATTTAGGTTCTGCCGATCGATGGGCTCATCTGAAACTCGAATTCAGAACAGAGCTAAGAGGGGAGAGAAGCAAGCACGAGGTTCCACTTTGTTGTAGAGGCACCAGCGTTCTCGAGCACAGGAGAGTGGATTCCCTTCTTGGCTGCTGAATCCTGATTGCTTCGTTGTGCGATGCCAGTGTCCCCACGAGGAGAGACCACAGCTCTCTTGTCTACCACTGCAACCCCGTTCTCCAGCTGGAGCCTAGAACGTAGGCGGTGCAAGGACATGTCCGCAAGTCACTGACCGGATAAATAAAACACCAAATGAATAAATGAGAGAAAGCCCAAGAAGATAGCTGTTTCTCCTCTGGGCCAAACTTTCTAGCGGAGACAGCCCCCAGAGGCTAGAGGGGACAGCCTGGCCGCCAGCCCTCTCTGCCTGCTGGATGCCGCCCCCCGCCTTGCTTGTGCGAGCACAGGGGTGAGAAGAGAGAGGAAGCAACTCCCTGTCTGCCCCTGGTCTCCGCTCCTCCTGCCACCACCCCCGCCCCCAGCGAAGCTGGAAATGTGCTGGATTTCACCTCCTCTTGGGCCCCAATCACTTCACCACAAAACAAACCCAGCCGGGGTGCCAATTAGTTCTATTGATTTGCAATTACAGGAATCAATTACGAAAAATATTACAACCCTTTCTAATCCCTGCCATAAAAAAATCACTCCACTTGCAAGGTTCAGAGTGGTCGGGGTCTGCCCTGGGCTTCAGAACTGCCCTGTCTCCCTCCACAGCCATTGTACTCAGAGACCCCCGAGGCTGGTGGCTGGAGACAGGGCCAGGGAAGGCACGGGGTCCCCCCTGAAGGGCTCCGCTGGGTCCTCATTAGCTCTGCCTCTCACCTGCCAGGATAAGACCCCAGCCCTTGAGGAAGTCTCCGAGTGTTTCTGGGCATCCTCAGGGGGTGTGTCGCGTGTGCAGTGAACAAGCCCTTGAGTGCCATCGTGAGCCCCCACCGCACCCCCCTCCGAGCCGCTGGGGCCACCTGACTGGTGGGGCTCTCCCTGTGGGCAGGGCCTGTGGGCATACAGCTCACACCACCTGTAAGCCTGGGAAGTGATGGCAACGAAGGCCTCCAAAGCCAACCTCCTTCCAGTGGGCGGCTGGAGCCAGTGGATGAATGGTCCGGCCATCTGTGTCAGCACAGAAGATTCTGAGAGGCTCCTTGATGCCGCTCAGACATCTCAGCAGCAATGAGCTCCAGCCCTCCCTGCGGGGTCCTCCGTGACACTGCCCTGCAGCTGGCTTTCTCCTTCCAGCCTCCTCTCACTCTTGCTTCTGGGGTCACCTCCCAAATAAGCCACCTGCACTCAACTCAGGGTCCTGGGCTCTGCTCCCTGGAAACCCAGAACGGAGATCACGCCTCTGTTGATCTGGCCCCTTCACTGTTGCCATGACGTCTCACAGGTACTGCCAAATCCCCCCGATTCCGAGAAGCACCTGCATTCTCCGTGCAGGACGCCCCCCCCCCACTTCTCACAGGCACTGCCCCCAGCCCCAGGTCCCAGAGCAGCACTGTCGGGCTGTGTGTGCAGAGGGAGGAGGTCGGTTCTGACCCAGGGCTCCCAAACAGAACTGCTGGGGCACTGGGGTCACTCAGGTTTTAGCCCAAGGGACCCACACTTGAGTCCATGTAAACTGGGCTCAGAGAAAACATTCAGAATATCTACTTCCTTCCAAAAGGGAAGGCTTAGCCATTGGGTCAGGCTCCTACTTCCTTAGAATGAAGCTGTTCCAGGAGAACCTGTCCACCTATAGATGCATTTCTTGTTTACCCATCACTGGCATGACTGGACTCTAATCGCTGACACAAGTTAAATTCAAATTAGGCTCCTTGAAAGAATGACACCAATTCTTAGATGGGCCAGAACTTTCCGACGTACAAGAAGCCCTGCCTACAGAGGATCCACAGTGATATTTTTGGCGGCATGTAACAGCAGTCCCCACCCAAACTGACTAAATCAATAAGGACAACGTGTTCTCTTACTTAAGAGCAGGTCGGGGGGTGCCTGGGTGGCTCCCGGAAGCAGAGAGGGTTATACCAGACATGAACACCCTCCCCCCAGACACCCCTGGCAACTGGGAAATTATTTCCAAAGAGTACAGGAAATGACTCCCATTTTAACACCCCTCTGCCTCCCCACCTCGCACCCACGCCCCACCCCCTGGCACCCAGGCGCCTCTCCCCTTGGCTCCTCGCCCTGCCTGCCCTCCCTGGGAACCCTTCTCTGCTCCGGCTGCAGCAAGCAGGGCAGTGTAAACTGTCCCCCCGGTACATTAACATCCGACCAAGCAGTCATTAACAGAGTCACAATCAATTTCTCCAGAAGGATTGCTACTGCACAGGGAACTTAATGGAATCACACAGTCATTTCTCATTTGGAAAAAAAAAAAAAAATGGGAGCGGGGGTTGGGCAGGGGAAGGAAGGGAAGAGCACCCTCCACCCTTCATCTCTACCCGCTCAGGGCCTCCCTCCTAGGGTGGGGCAAGAGCCAGTGAGGGGCCTTTCCCAACACCCCTCTCTCCCGGGGCGGGGCCAAGAGCCCATGATGGCGGCTCCTGGGATTCGAGCTGATTAATCACTCTGCAGAATGGAGACTGAAGCTTTATTAGACAAATGAAGCATGATGGATGTTCTATTTCAACAGTGGAATTGGGAGTAAGAGGGAGGAGGCAGGGAGTGTCCTGAAGCAACTGCTGGATGGGGCTTCTGGGATCTGGGCCAGGGGAGGGCCAGGGTCCCTAGCACCTAGCAGAGCAGAGTAAGGGAGGTGTACACAGCAGGAATTGGGGGCCCAGCCCACAGCAGTAGGCTTCCCTCCAGTGAGCCACAAGGATACCTGTGCTCCCCCGGATGTGTCCCCCGTGGTGAGACTTAAAGCAGACTGGGGACAACACATGCCGAATGACATGCATCATACCCCAGGGAAAGCCCCTCGTGGAATGATTTAGCCCTCCTTTGCTGGGGTGCACTTGCTTGCAAAGGACAGGCAGCTGGGGCTATGGCCCTGGTCTGGGGTCAGCCAGGGTCCTCTGCCTGCAGCCTGGTGGCAAGGGAGGGGGACACTTGGATGTTCTGCAGAGGAGAGCCCTCCGCCTTGGCTGAGAAGGCCCATTCTGGGCACTGGGAGCTCCTCCTAGATGGCTGCAGGAGCCCGCCTCCCAAGGGCTCAGAGAGGTTTGCAGGATGTCTTCTAGGGAGCAAAGCTGGTCAGTTCCAGCTGTCCCTGAGCACCAAGCAAGCCCTGTGTCACCCCACTGAATGTGCTCCAATTCCCTGCCCAGCACGGTGGCATCCGAGGTAGAATTTTTATCCTCACCGCACAGAAGATGAACCCAAGGCTCAGACAGGTCAAGGGACTTGCTCAGGGTCCCTCTGGAAGAGAGCTTGGGCAGAGCCAGAAGCACGCCCCAGCTGGCCCAACTGGGACTTGAACACGAATGGCAAAGCACCTTAGCAGCTCCTAGGGGGCCGGTTCTCGCTGAGTTTGCTTTTCCTTCCAGGCCCTGTGGGAGCTACTAGTCCAGCCAAGAGTGCCATATCTTCTGCTCCGGCATGCATGTGTTCATTCGGTAGGCCCTAACTAGCTGAGCCCAAAAAGCCTGGCAGTGTGCACTTGAAGTTGACCCAGACACAAGCCCGCAGGAACCCCCAGCGTCTGGCAGCGTCGGAGGGCCGCACCCCCGAGAGGACCAGCATCGGATCAGTCTTTGCTCTGCCATGTGCCAACCATGGTGTCCAGGACTCCTCCAAGACTCAGTTTCTCTAGCTGTACAATGGGAATAAAATTCATCTACTTTTTGGGATTACTGGAAGAATTAAAAGAGAACTCAGGTCCACAATCCCTTATTCAAGTTCCTCGAGTTTTAGGATTCAGAATATTTTGGGGATATTCAAAATAGAATCTGGTGGAAAACCCACTTACTTTGTAGCTATCTCTCCAGCAGGATCTGGGACAGGGCCCTGTAATCAAATGCATTAACATTTCTGCAGGAAAACTAATGAATATTCACAGTCCATTGGGTAAATAAAGACTAAAAATAGTAGCCAAGTGAATTTTTAAAAAGCTTTTGGTATTCAGAGTGTTTGGAATCTCAGGATTGTGGATAAAAGATCTAGGTAGTACTGAGAGTTACTATTTACTGAGCACTTACTGATGTATATGCATTAACTCATCCAACAGCAACTCCATGAGAACAGAGACCATTATTATCCCTGTCTTGTAGTCGAGGCTGGGAGACCAGAGAGGTTGATTCATTTGCCCACAAGCACACAGTTGCTAAATGGCATAGCCAAGGTCGGTCCTGGGCAGCCAGGCTTCAGCATCTGTATCTTTGCTGAGGGTAGAAACTGAGCAACGCTGTGCTGGCAGAGTCCCAGCACCTAGCCTGTCGTCCTGATATGACGGGCAGGCACGGAGAAGAAAAGTGACATCCAGGGTCTCCTGTCCTCTTTCTACCAGGGCCACGTTTCCAGATTCCTGATCCAGTGTGCTTCCAACACTCTCTCTCTCTCTCTCTCTCTCTGATCCCACCTCTACCACCTCCCTAGCACCTGCCCGAAACGTGCTCACCCAGACTGAGGAGTTAGGAAGGAGAGCAGGACATTCACAGCACCTGGCCTTTCTGCCTCTTCTTTCCCCTGTATGACCTCCGCCCCTATCTCCCAAGACCCCGTCACCCACCTGCTCTTCCCTGAGGGAACAAAGGAGCCGTCCAGGGGCAGTGGCCGGGAGGGAATGTCCCTGGGCAGCAGAGCCCTCCTGAGTTTCAGACCCATGGACCCACACAGCGAACCCTCCCCTTGGCCATAAGCATACAGACTGAGTTAAGGGAGGCCCCAGAGAGGCGAAAGACTGGTCTGGATTTAAATTCCAGCTCCTTCTCTCCAAGCCCAGCAAGTGATTCCAACCCCCTAAGGCCCAGAAAGAATACCAGGTACTCAGCTGGGGGTTGGGGAGCATTTGCAAGCTGATGAGGTTAGCTGGAGCCCAACTGACCAGCTTTGCTCCCCAGAAGCAAGCCTCTCTGAGCCCTTGGGAGGCGGGCTCCTGCAACCATCTAGGAGGAGCTCCCAGTGCCCAGAACGGGCCTTCTCAGCCATGGCGGAGGGCTCCCTTCTGCAGAGCATCCAAGTGTCCCCCCCCACTTGCCACCAGGCTGCAGGCAGAGGATCCTGGCTGGCCTCAAACCCGGGCTGTGGCCCCAGCTGTCTGTCCCCTGAAGGCAAGAGCACCTGGTAAGGCAGGAACTCGCTCCAGGAGGGGCTTTCCCTAGGGGACGATGAGTGTCATTCGGCGTATGCTGTCCCAGGTCCGCTCTAAGTCTCACCGCCTGGGACACACACTCACGGTGTAGCAGCTCCCCTAGTCCCAGAGCTGGTACCCCTGGGCCTCTTGGGCAAATGGCCAACGGGCCCTGCTCAGAAAGCGGTGAGGCCGGGCCTGGGGACCTCCCAGCAGCCTGTCTGATGTGCATGGGAGGGCTCGGGCGGCCGGCCGGAGCCCCTGGTCCCAGCCTCTGCTGTGAGGGGAACAGTTCTCTCCGGCAGGATGATTTACACAGCGCCGAGTACAGATGTGTGAGTCAGGAACCTGAGTATGAATCCGGTTCCACCACTTACTTACTAGCCTAGCCCCTGCAAGCTTGTTCACCTCTCTGAACTTTTGTTTCTTCATCTGTGAAATGGGGATGATAATTTCTCTTACTTCAAAGGGCTGTTGTAGGGATTAAACAAGATCACGGATTCTACAGCAGAGATTTATGGAGCCCCTGCTCTGCGTCAGTGTATTGCTGAAAGCTTTGGGGGGACACTGAGCGCAGGGACTGGCTCTGGCCTCCCAGAGCTTGTAGTATGGTGGGTGAGTGGCCAGTCAGGTGTAATAGAAAACAAAATATGATGAAAAGAACTTGGCTTAACAAGCAAGAGTTCTTAATATCCACCTTTGGATGGGGATGTGTCAACATGAATTTATTAAAGCATTGCTATGCATCAGTATTTATGATTTATTTACAGGTTATTATGAGAGTTAAATGAGATTTTATATATAAATACATAATATGATCTATAATACATAATACATACATATATATATGTGTTTCACCTCAATTAAGCCTCATAAAGACCGGAGGCAGTAGGTCATTTCCCTATTTCTCAGGCAAGGTAATGAAGGCTTAGAGAGGTAAAGTGACTTGCCCAAGGTCACATGGCACACAAAGGGTGGCACGGGAACTCCAGCCCAAGTCAGTGTGTCCCAGAACCCGTGTTCTTATCTGAAAGGACACTGCCTCATCTTAGCCTAGAGGCCAGGCATGTTTTATGTTAAAGGGCTCCATGCAAATTACTCAACTCTGGACAAATGTAAGGGGTTATTACGGCTCTGTTTCCTACTTCACACCTGGTCCCCTGGACACCAGGCAGTTGAGTCCAGGGTGGGAGCCAGAGAGACAAGCCACCCGGGGCGTTCCAGGGGAGGAATTAGCTTCCCTTGACAGGTGGGGGGCACAAGACATATAGAAGCAGCATCCACTCAGCCCCAGAAGGGAACCCTCCCTGGAGAGCTCAGATTGTCCCCCGAACAGCCTTTGGCTGGTCACTCCCTCCATCGTTGTAAAGCTAACTCCACCCCAGAGAATCCCTAAGCCCTGGATCTACCCTCTGGGCGGAGGCGTAAGCTTTAGTGACAGTCACATCTGGCTCTGAATCCCCACTCCGTGTCTCCCAGCTGTGTGACTTGACCTCAGGCAAGTCCTCTAACCTCTCTGAGCCTTGGCTTCCTCATCTGTCAAGTGGGGGAGAGGTCCTATCTGCAAGGCTGTTGTTAGGATTAAAATAATGAAGGTGCTGAACGGAGGTGCCTGGCCCAGAGTCCACACTAGGTAGATGGTAGGAGCCAAAGAAAAGTGGCCTGGGGGGCGGGGCAGTACCACCAGAGAGCTTCAGTGTCAGCCATTGCCTGTCCACGGTGATACTTGAAAGGAGCAGGGATGACGTGGAATCCAGCCAATTAGGAAGATTTCCTATAAAAATTTAATTCTTCAATAAAACAGTGCACCATGAAACAGGTGAAGAATTTTTAAACTGTAAATTAATGATCTATAGTTACAGCCATAATAATAATAATAGCTACCAATTATGGAATACGGAAGGTCACATCTGGGCCAGGAGCTTCAGGCTCATGGCGCCCACCTCGCCCCTTCCGACGTAGGGACTCTGAATGCCTTCGCAGTTGGGGAGGCCAGGCTCCGGGGAGGTCAGTGGTTTGCCCACCATCCCACAGACACCAGGGAAAACATCACGGTGACGTGGCAGAAGCTACAGCTTCTCCCTCCTGTGTGTCCTTCTCCCTCCAACGTCTGGGCATTTTCAAATACACTCAGAATAAAATGTAAAGAAAAACCAACCCAAGCACAAGACCCAGCTCTCGTTAAGTTTAACTGTCTCCAGTCCCCATTGAAATAGAATTTAGTCTTGCCTCCCCAGACCTCTGTTTCCTCACAGTTCTGTTCCCATTCCGGGCAAGCCTCGAGGGCCACGCGTATCCTCGGGCCCCTCCCTGCAGCCCCTGGAGGTCAATGAGAGCCTCCCCCCCATTTCTCCTGCATCTCTGTGTAGCCAGAAATCAATAGCCCAGCCTTCGCACCTGTTCCCCTTAAGATCTTCCCCATCCTGGGAGAAGAGACCTGCTCTCAGGGAATTCTGTGGAACATTCTGCAGTCCCCTCTTGTTTTCATGACTCCTCTTCAGGGTCAGAAACAGACGAGACGTGACAGTCTATGGGGCAGCTGAATTCATGGGTGCTGGAGCCAGGTTATCAGGTTCGATCTCTGACTTGGTACAAATTACTGTGTGGTCTCGGGAGAGTTACTCAACCTCTCTGTGCTTCTGCTTTCTCGTCTCTAAAATGCGACTGATAATAAGAGTGCCTGCCTTCTAGGATTTCTGTGGGATAAAACAATGCAAAGCACATAGAAGAGTGCTCGGCACCTAGGAGGTGCTCAGCAACAATTCTTTTCTGTGCCCTGAATGTTCATTTTCCACCAGTCGCCAGGCCAACTTCCTTCCAATACTAAAGATGAGAGGCAGCAAGCTCCCTTTTACAGGGGAAGCCCAGCACTCAGCTCCGAAACGTGACAGGCCCGCCACAGGCATTGGGTCAATGTCAGGGCCTCTGAGGACCTAAGTCACTTCGTCACTCCGCTAACTTATGACCCTTTCCCCCCCACCTTTGCTTTAACCATCATTCAATGAGAAGCAAATGACATTGGGATTGCCCTCAACCATGTGTTTCTTGAAGAAAACAAAACTTGTTTTTTCCTTCACATATTTTTAAATGGACAGAATCATTTTACAAAGTCACCCAATGAAATGATCGGCTCACTCAGTGATTTCCTGGGCTTTTGCCTTTCTCTGGGTATCCCTGATCTCCTAAACCCTGCCGCTCACCCGTCCTGTGTCCAGCCAGCCCCCAATCCTGTAGATTTCCCTCTCAGTGTCCCTCCTTCCCTAGCCCCATTCTCGGTTACTGCCCAGGCCTCCCCTCACCCTTGGACTGTGACCAGCCCCTCCAGGCCTTCCCCATCCCAACCAAGCCCACACCACCCGTCTCCCCTTCTCTGGGATCAGGTCACTGTGCAGAAACTCCGCACCCCGCCCCGACATTCTGGGCCCTCCAAGGCCTTCTTTCTGACACAATCTCATCCTGGGCAGTTTTTCCCGCTTTTCCAGCCCAGCTGAAAACTCTTGGCAGTGGCCCTGGGTTTCCGGTCGTGTGGGAACCTTCCTGCTGCCCTAACATCTAGCACAGGGAGCACAAAAAAGAGGGTTGTACCACACGTACGGCTGGTTGATCGATGGCGTGATTGGATCCAGGCTTTCAAATCCAGTTCAACAGGCTCTGTTTTTAGTTTGAGAAAAAATTTTTGGACCTGATCTGCCAGTCTGAGTAACTAGGTGTAGTACAAAATGTCAGCAGCTAATTACTTTTAACCATTATTAATAGGTTCGCACTAATTATCCCTTGCACGAGGCAAGATTTTACAGATGAGGAGACCAGCAGAGAAGGGAGGAGTGAGGGGCTGTGCCCCAGGCCACAGGGTGCGTGGGCTGGGAGGCTGGGGCTGGAAGCCCAGGAGAGGGGTCCTGGTAGGGGGCAACGGGGTGCAGGCTGGGACAAGGGGGGCGGTTTTGCCTGGGTAGATGGAGCTCTCGCCTCCCCCTCTCCCAGAATGCAATCTACCGAAACCTCTTATTAAAAGTATTCTGGCTGTGATAAAAGTGTCACCAAAGATTTGCTCATTTTCTAAACTGTCATTAAAAAAAATTTATGGTCGGGGAAATATAGGCAGTAGAGGAGGGCGGGTGGGCAGGGAGAGAGGGAAGATGATTTAACATCAGTCCCTTAATAGATTAAAGACGTTTGCTCACAAGAGGGGGCTTGGAGAGGGAAATTTCTAGAAGGTCATCACTTTCTCCATGCCGGCCGGTGGGTCCTCCCAGGTGGTCACACACTCTGCAGTCTCTTCATCCCCACCTACACCAGCCCTCCTAGCTCAGCGGCATGGCCGGACCCTCCCTCCCTCCAGGCCTGGCCCGACCTCTGCCGCCTCCACCTTCCCCACCCCCCACAACCCAGGCTCCCGCAGCCCCACTGTCTGAACTTGAACTAGAACCCAAACCTGCGTGGAAGGTGCTGTGGCTTGCCCCACTGGACTGGAAGGTTTTTGAAGGCAGGAGGCCTGTCTCTGACTATTGCTCGATTCTGAATCCTCATGATGTCCCCTTGGGGTGGAGAGGGAGAGGTGTGATCTCATTCCCTTAAAATTATGACATGCCAACTGAGAAGGGGGACAGGGCAGCCAGGGCAGTCAAGCCCTCATTATACACACTGGGAGCCTGAGGCTCAGAGGGGAGACGGGCTCACCCAAGGTCACACAGCGGAGCCACAAGAACCCATGTCTCAAGCAACCAGCTCAGGGGTCCAGCAGTCTGCTCGGGAGCTCAGACTCTGGATATAGCTCCCCTGAGTCCAGTCGTGGCTCCTCTCCACTGGCTAGCTGTGTGATCTTGAACAAGTCACTGACCGCCCCCACCCCCACCCCATGTGCCAGGCACCTGAGTCGTAGGTATCAGCCATGGTAACGTAAGTGCTTTGCTCAGTGATGATTTTATTCATCCCCGCACTATCATGGTCATAGTCAACATCTTGATGGGAGGGAGGGCAGTGCAGTCCAAAAACCTACCTTTTGTTTGGGCCCGGATCACCAGCTCAGCAATTACCCAGCGTCCACAGCGCACCCAGTCCTGTGTGAGGATTGGGAGGGAGGAGATACAGACTAAAATAAGCATAGCTCCAGCCCCCCCGAGATACTTCAGCCTGGAAAGGGAGAGCACTGCTCTGAACGTGGAGCCCGCCGGGGCCGCTCACAGACGCCCCACCCCTTGTTCCTCTGACAGGTGGAAGGCTTGCCTTACCCCACCCAGCAGAGGTGAAGTGGCATGTGTCTTGGTTTGGCCGAGCAGGACCAGCCCAGAAGGAGGCCTCTGGGACAAGGCAGAGGGTGTGTCTGGCAGAGGGTGAGAGCGAGAGCGTGGGGTGCTCAGCAGGTGCTGACCCACTGAGAAAAGGAAGTGAGAGAGCAGGTTGCAGGCTGGGCCCCTGGGGATGGGTTCTCAGGTTTGTGCAGTAACCCGGTTCTTGTTCCAGGTGCCCACTAACACCAGCGCTCAGCTCTTGTCCCCAGTGAGGTTCAGGAAGAGGGTCCGGGGCAAGGGTGGTGTGTGGCAAGAGCCGGAGTCCAGGTCTGCGTGTGCGGAAGGCCAGCTCAGGGAGCTTGGAGGGCTGCCTGTCCTGGCCTCCCCGTACCCCACCCCCCGTCCGCTTCCATGGTGGGTCATGTGACGTCTGTTGCTCACTGTCCACACTGAGGACCAAGTGCCGGCATGCATAGGCGCGAATTAGGAAGAAGTAGCAAGCACTACATGAATCAAAGTAGCACGTTTCAGAACCTCCTGGAAGCCTCTCCGTGTATGTGCATTAAGACCCGGGTGGGGAGCAGGGAGAAGAGGATCTAAATCCAGATGAAGAAATGGGAACAGAGAATTTATGTGTGTAACATTTAGAAGACAAATGCCATGTCACTGAACATGGCCTAACGTGGCAGGCAAAATTCTTGGGGGCTGTGGTCTCCGTGGGCTTCTTGGAGGAGTTGGAGTCTGGGTTGGGCTTTGAAGGCAAGATATGCACGGGTAGAGGGGAGAAAAGAAGGCCCAGGTGGCAGGAGAAGCAAGGGAACAGAGGGCCATGGCCACTGCAGGCCTGAGTGGGGCCCTGCTGTAGGGATGGGCCTCCAGCCTCTAAGGGGCCAAGGAATATGGAGGAGGAGGATGCAGGCCTCCCAGCCCTGACCAGCCCCCTCCAGCCCCTCCAGCCCCTCCAGCCCCTCCAGGCCCTCCAGGCCCCTCCAGCCCCCTCCAGCCCCCTCCAGCCCCTTCCAGGCCCTCCAGCCCCCTCCAGCCCCCTCCAGCCCCTCCAGCCCCCTCCAGCCCCTCCAGCCCCTCCAGCCTGGGGTCACAGCCTCTGCAGGGGGGTATCATTTCCCTCTGAAGACTGCATCTGTGGAAAAGGGAGCAGCCGGGCTGGCAGGCTCTGCCTTTCATCTAGAAAGCAGGCCAGCCTCCATGAGTGGGGAGAGGAGGGTAGGCCAAGAGGCCGAGGTGCCAGGCCGAGGTGTGCCGGCTCCACGGGGGGATTCTGCCAAACGCCACATGCTGACACCTTGCCGGCAGCGGCCCGCAGGGCCCCCTCAGACTCTCGCCTCCCCTCGCCTCTGACACCCTCTTCTATGGCCTCACTGCCTCTCTAGCCCTGTGGCTGTCTTCATTTTGCTTTCTGTTGGATTTTTTCGCTGTTTCTCTCTGTCTCTGTCCCTATCTGTCTCGTGGTCTCTCCCTCCCTCCCTCCCTCTCTCCCTCTCTCTCTCTCTGTGCTTCTCTGCCCTGCTGTCTCTCTGTGTTCTTTCTCTCTCTCCCCCATCTTTCCCACTCTCTTCCGGGCCCCCTTGTCCTGCTCTAGGTATCTCTGTCCATCTGTCTGTCTGTCTCTGGCCGGCCCGCTGGGGCAGAGCCCTACCTGACAGCTGTGGGAATTCCAGGCCAGGGAGGCTGTTGAGGGGCGAGCAGGCCCCCTACAGACCTCAGCCTGTGGGGAGCTGGCCCCGCCTGCTTTAATCTGGGGGGGATCTGACTCTGGCTTCTTTGACCTCCTCTGCCTTTGATCTTTATCTTTCTTTGAAACCCTGGGTTGTTAGAAACCTACTGACTTCAGATGTTCTCATCCTTTTCCCGGACAGCCAAGGCGGCTCTGGCCAGGGGTTCGGGCTGGGTTATCCCCCGGAAATCACAAGGGCAATGATCCTCCAAGAGCTAGGGTTGCTGCTGACGCCATCCCCAGGCTGAGCGCGAGGCTCCTCACGAGCCCTGCCGTCAGGCACACAGGAAGGCCATGGGTGACGGACGGGGACAGCATGGGTCCGGGAGACAAGCCTTCCCGAGCTCCGACCCCAGCTCTGCTGGGGCTGCCTGCGCACCTTTGGACAGGTCACAACTCTGAGCTTCTGTTTCCTCTTCCGGAATGCTCCTATGCCCTTCTCTTGGGGATAATCCTGGGCATGAGAATGTTGGGCACGAATATATTTAAAATGCCCAGTGGCTTACTTGGTGCCTAGCAAATCCTCAAAAACGTTCAGCTGCCTCCCTACCTGCTTCTTCCCACACCCTGTTTTCATCAACCGCCAGGCTCACTGGAGCCACGGGACATCCCCGTCACAGTGACAGAGCCCCCCTCACTACCCTGTGGAATAGATGAGCCAAACGTGGCACAGAGCCCTTTACGGACACGCAGCTCCCGTCCCCACACCCTGCCCGCGGCATGATGACCACAGGACTATGCTCTCGGCGTCTCCGGGGCTCTCAGCGCTCCAGGTTTATTCACGGAGGCATCAGGCCAAAGGCAGGACGAGCAGAGTAGAAATAACAAATACAAAACCACTGCCGCCAATAATAACGCTCTCAACTCCTCTCCTGCCTCGGGGTCTGCAAAGTCATTCCCCAGACACAGGTCCGCTTCTCAGGAGCCTCCTCCCAAGGGAGGAAGGTCACTGATGAGAGGCCACACCAGCTCAGGTGACCTAGCAGGTCAGGGCCAGAGCTGGGACTACCCTGGTCTCCCGACACCCAGACCAGCCGCTGTGTGTCCACCGGGAGGCGCGGAGCACAGCCCTGGCAGCCTGGGAATCTGCATGGCAGCAAGCTCTGGGGAATCTGGTGTGGGCGGTGGCCCCCAGCCTGAGAAACACCCCTCCCCAACCTCTGCATGGAAGGCGGTGAGTCTTGCTCGGCTCTCTCCCCCAGATGGCAGGAGGAGCTTGGCTCATGGTCACGCCCCGTGCCCCTTATGTGGGGCAATTTCGCATCAAGGGTTTTTTTTTGACAAGCTGGAGGGAGACAACTAGGCCTGGAAATGGGGACACTGCATTCGATGCTGGGGGTGCCCCCTGAATTTCACTCTCTGGGCTTCCTCGCTGGGTGATGAAATGAATTGAGTGAGGGTCACTGGTTCTCAGCCCTGGCTGCACGTTGGAGTCACCTGGGAGGCTCTGGAAAACACGGTAGCCGTGGCTGGGCCGCAGGGACTGGGAAGCCGTGCTTCTGGGGTGTGGCCGGGCCAGCTGGTGTGTTTTAAAGGCCCCCAGAGGACTCGAAGGTGCAGTCAAGTTTGAGAGCCACCGAAGCAGGCCACTGGGGTCGGTCCTGTGAGGTCAGAGTCGGTGACTAAGGGCTGTAGAGTGGATGTGACCCAAGAAGGACTGCCCGTAGGGATGTGTGAGTCTGTGCGTGTCTGTGTGTGTGTGTGTGTGGAGGAAGACCCCGAGGGCGGCTCCCAGTGGGACGGGAGGGGCTGTAGAAGCAGGTACAGGCCCTGGGGAGATAATTTCCCTTGCTTTGCCACTTGGACCCAGAAAGAGCAAATGGCTTGTGCAGGTCCCACGTCCCAGGCCTCCACAAACCACACACACAATCCCAGACTTAGGGGTGGAGGTGCCAGACTGGAGCTGGTTTGTGGCTCCAGGGCTTCTGGCTGAAGCAAACTTTTGCTCTGCTTCTTTCCCTGCTGCAAACGCGGGGCCCAACCCCAGGCAGCTTGTTTCGCTGGCCCGAGAAGGTGGGCCCGCCTTTCTGAGAACCACGGGCTCCCCCAGCAACCAGCGGACCCTGCCTCCCACCGCCTCTGCCAGGCAGGACTCCGGGGCCAGCCAGGGGCTCCTCCTCTCTGCCCATTCTCTCACAGGGAGAGTTCCAGAGTGAGGAGGAGCCACACACGGCCCCCTCACGACCTCTGCAAGTGACTCTGCCACATCTTGGGGCCGAGGTTTGGATCCTGAGCTCACCTCATGGTTACCTGGAGAGACGCCAAGGAGCTGAGAGTGGTCCGGGAGGGGACCTGGGGGTCTGCCTCTTGCCAGCCGCGTAATTCGGGGCACAGCCAAGCCCTGCTTTCCTCACCTGCAGCTGGGCGGGGTTTGCACGGGACCAGATGCAGGGGGGCGTCCTCCACGAACTATGGATAACATCTCCACACAGGCCCGAGACTATTCCTATCTGAGGAATGCCCAAACCACTCTCTGTCCCCAAATGTCCTCACCACCTGCTTACTAATGCCTGCTGTCCCCACCATTAGATCTAGCCTTCTGGGTTACTCAGAAAACTCTAGCGGACTTACCACCTCGTTCCCGCCAGGAGGGGAGACAGAGGTGGTGGTGTACCCCACGGGTCCCCTCCGTACTGGTGTGACCTACGGTCAGCTCCATGGCAGGAGGTGCCACAAGCTTGGATGAAGGAGGCTCCTGCTGGAGCAGGGACCTAGAGACTTCCAGAACAAAGGCCAAGGGGGGAAGCAGATGGTTGCCCTGTGGTTCTGTGGACAGCAGGAGTGGGCATGCTGGCTTGAGTGTCCTGGGGACCTGGGAGTGACCCCTGGGGACAAAGGGGTCTTGGGAGCCAGCAGGGACCCATTGAGTTCCTGGCCATCCTGAGCTACTATACAGCCCTGCCCAGTGGGAAGGACCAGGAGCTGGAGCCTGGCAGATTAGCGCTTGAGGGCACATTTAAGTGGCACATTTCTTACCCTCTCTGAATATCATGCTGCCATTTATAAGATGGAGATAAAGAACAATTCTCTTTTGAAGTCATTTCATGATTAAAATAATATATGTAGAAGCAGATCAGTTATTATTTACAATTTGGTTGGGGCCTTGGCATGGGCGCACTCTGTATGTTTTCCCCCCATATATGGGTATTCACTCCCTCCTCGCTGCATCACCTCCTCCGGGCCGGAATGGGGTGCAGTAGACAGGACACGGGATCAGGGTCCGGGACCTAGATTCTAATCCTGCCTTCGCACTTACTGCCTGAAGGACCATGGACAAGTCCCCTCGCCACTCAGAGCCCCACGTCTGACAGCAGGGGAGTGGATGGGGTAATAATCGCTAACCCATGGGGCAGCCGTGAGAACGATATAAACAATATCCGGCACGAACTGTGTTCCAGTCATTGTCAAGGGCTGAGCATTATTTCCAGGGATCCCCCACTGCAACCTTATAATCATCCCTACTCCTAGAGATGCGAAAACTGAGGCTCGGAGAGGTTGAGCACCGTGGCCAAAGGCCACACAGCTTGCAAGGGGGGAAGCTCTCGTTTGAACTCAGGCAGCTACTACTTCACTACATTACTGGGCAGAGGCACCAAGCACATCCAAGCTGATCATCCACAGATGCCCCTTGACACTCTGTGGCCAACACTTCTTCCTTCTCTCCCAAGACCTGGCTCTGTACCCTGCTATGGCTGATTTCCCCCTGTGCCCACACGGGTGTCAGGGACAGCCTGGGTGGCATAGGGGTGGCACGAACTGCTGGTTGCCTGCTTAATATTCATTGAGATTTGCGTTCAGATGCCCAGCCCAAGTGATGAAATGTGATTGGTCTAAATCAGTCATGGTAATCCTTTTCTTCTCTGCCAGTGATCAGCCGGACTGTGGCCAGATGACCCAGTTCCAACCAACAAGGGGCGGGGGGAAATTTCCCTCCTTGAATGAAGAGACTTGTGAGAAAAGAGCCCTTTGGTTCTCTCTCTCTCACACCTCCGCCTTCCTTCCTGTTGATGATGTTCTTGCATGAAGATATGATGCCTGGAACCACGGCAACTGCCTTGTGTCCACGAGGCAACATCTGCTCAGGAGGGCAGAGCAAGAGGGTAGAGAGAACCTGGGCCTTCACCGATGCTGTTGAGTTGCTGTTCCTTCCTTGGAACTGACCATCTGATCAAGTCACACATGTATGTGTTGGTGATGCCATTATCTGGGATTGTGTTACGTGCAGCTAGGGTCGTTCTAACCGACAAAGGGGTAATAATAAAAATAATAATAGGATGTATTTTATGCAGTAGATGTTCTGACATCTGTTTTATATGTAAGGAAGCTGAGGTTTAGAAAGGATACTGAATTTGCCCACTTTATATAGCTGCCCCTAGCAAGTAGTGGGAACGAAATTTACACCCAGGTGATGTGCCCTCGACATCTGCCCACCCAACCATCACAGAGTCCTGCCCTCAGGGAGAGCTGGGTTCGACTGGAAGGACATCAGAGAAAAAAGTGATTTCTACTCCTGTCTTCGATCTGTCTCCAAATTACCCCATTTCTAACTACTCAGTGAGCACCTGTGTTGACATGTGTCCTGTCAGACAGATGATGTGTTTTAGAGCTGAAAGAGACAACAGGACCAGGCCTGTGTGGGATGAAACCAGTCCTGCCCTTCACAGCTGTGTGCTTGTCATTAAGGATCCAGGATGGTCATCCAGGAAGTGGCACAGAATGTCACCAGAAAGAACACATCTTCTGCTTCCTCTGCTCTGTCTGGATCCTTCCGGGCCAGTTCAAGTGTCCCTTCTTCCGGGAAGCCTGCTCTGATTGTTCCCAGCAGAGCTGGGCCCCCAAACTATATGCTTTCCCACTTCTTATCAGGGACAATATTTTGAGCTACTTGTGTACATACGCACCTCTCCATGCGACTGTGAGCACCTGGAGGGCCAGACTGTGTCTTAGACGCTGTGCCCTCTGGTGCCCAGCACAGTTCTGAGGGCCAAGGAGGCGTTGAGGAAATGCTTGCTAGTTTGACGTGACATTCGGTGCTAACCACACACTAAATAAGGACGGCTCGCCCTTGTCGGGATCGTCCCACATTGCCATACTACCGCCCCCCGCAAGAGCTCAACATAGGTCCTTGTCCACCAAAGGGAGCTTTTTCCACCAGAATTTGGGGTATTCATTATGAGGCAGGTGGAGAAGCCAAGTAGTCATGTGAACCAGAGGAGGAACCCAGAACATCAGTCATGCTGGGAGGAGTTAGGACTTGACCTAGCCTGGAAATATATGCAAGGGTAAGTGGGGAGCCCCACATGAACAAAGGCACAGAGGTGGCCCCAAGAGTGAGGGTGTAAGGGACAGTAGGGGCTGGCTTCAGAGGGCCACCAGGCACCATAGAAACGTCTGCTTTCTCCCCTGCTCTGGCCAGGTGACTCCACCTCGACCCAGGCCTGAAGAATATTCTAGAAGCTAGTGATGCCCTTTCCCTCTGGCCTTACTCTTCCCTGGAACTTAATGGCTGGTGCTTGAAGAGCTTGGGGTTTCGAATGCATTTAGTAAAGCCAAGGAATCAAGAGTTTCTGGGGGCTGCCCTTAAGCGGCTCCTCTCTGTGGGTATTTTTAGTCACACTTTAATTTGACAGCACGGAGCACTTTTGATTTCACATGATTAGTTAGAGCTTGTGTGTGCGCTGTTTTTCTTCTTCCCGCCCGCCTGTCTCCCCCAAGGGGACTGGGTGTTGTTTTGACTTTTATGTGCTACAATAAAAACTTTCATTGTAGCAAAATGTTTGCTCGTCAAAATTAGCTTGGTTAATTCCAAAGAATTGTTTCATCTTGGCTCCACAGGCACCCGGGATCTTTTTCACAAGACGAATTGGCCACCAGCCAGCTATCTCCGGTACAATTCCTCTGTAGTGTTCTTCCCCCTGGAATTTACCTTTCAAGAGAAAAGACCTGCCTTTGCTTTCCAGCAGCTTCTCCTCTGAATGCATGGCGGGGTTCACGTGCTCCGCGAGCGCGGGCAGAGCCTCGGCTGGGGGCGGGGACGGGGCAGGGGGGGTGGGGGGGGGGGGGGGGGCTTGGCAATGCGGATTTTGGAATCGCCGACGTGAGAGAAAGCCCCGACCCAGACACGTCACACGGCCAGGCACACAGCAGTGCATCCTCACAGAGGCACAGATGGACCAGGCGCAGACGCCGCACGCGAACAAGCTGACCCAGGGGCACGCGGGAGGATAGAGATGCAAAGGCACCCCCAGACCCCGCTCAGCCCCCTCCTGGTGGGGAAGGCTGGAGCAGCCCTCCCCGCACACCTGCGGGCGTCAGCAGGAGGGCCGGGCCGCAGAGGCCCACCTGCGTCAGCAAGAGAGGCGGTCCGTGCTGCCTCCTCACTGTTTCAGTTATCCCAGGGGCCTGGCTCGAATGCCCTCCACCCCAAGGAAGCCCTGATTGATGCTCTTGAGCCCCGAACCCGGGCCTGCAGCCTTCCACCTCAGCCTCTCTCTTCCCTGAGCTGAGATCTCCTAACCAAGGAGGCGGAGGAAGCCCATAGAAGCCTGAGGCCAGCAGACCATTAGGTGGGAGTTGCTCAAGTGATCGGGGAGACCCCTGAAGCAGCGAGAGGAGCCAGCACGCAGCCTGAGGCAGCATGGGGGCGAGGAGCAGGGGGGCGTGGGGAAGGAGGTTCTAGAGGATGCTGGGCAGAGGCACTGTTTGGCTTTGGCCCTGGGATGGATCCTGAGTTGGCTCTCTGGGCTATTAAATGACAGAAACACTGCCCCTCCTACCCTCCCTTTGTAGCAGTCCCTTCCTCCTTAGTCATCTCTCTGCACTGAGTGGGTTTATAGCTAGACAATTCTGGGAAAGAGCCAACGTTAATATTCTCTGAACATCTATCATGCGCCAGGCCTTGTGCCTGGCATTTCAAATGCTTCAGTCCCAAACTCGATCATGCGAGGTCAATGTCTTTATCCCCATTTTGCAGATAGTAAAGGTAACCGTAATAGCACTCAGCGTGGGCCCAAGAATAATTGCTTTCTCTCTCTCCTGCATCTGATGGATGGATGCGAGGCCCAGAAAGATTCAGAAACTTGCCCAAGGTCACACAGCTCTTACTGAGGGGGCACGATCTGAGATCAGGATTGGCTCCAAAGTCAGTTCGTTGGCAGGCGTCTAGGAACCACCGCCCTGGGAACAAGGTTGCACGGTCAGGGCGGGAGATGGGGGGGCAAGGTGGGGGGGCAGACCCTTTGGGTTGCAGGGTGGCCTGGGCTGAGAGCCTGACCTAGGGATGCTGCTCCCGCGGGGGTCAGAGGGACAGGCAGAGTGGCATTTGGTTGGCAAGTTGGCTGATCTGTCTACACAGCTCTGACACAAAGCGTACCAGACAGGAACCCTTACCACTGCAAAGAGAATCCCTGGAAATGTTGCTCTTTTGTGGGGTGCCTAGGTGGCTCAGTCGGTTAAACGTCTGCATTCGGTTCAGGTCATGATCTCAGGGTCCTGGGATCGAGCCCCACATCGGGCTCCCTGCTCAGCGGGAGTGTGCTTCTCCCTCTGCCTCTGACCCTCCTCCATGCTTATGCTCTCTCGCTCTCTCAAATAAATAAAACCTTTAAAAAAATAAAAATAAATAGAAATAAACGTTGCTCTTTTGCTCTCCCTGCCTGCCTGTGCACCAACCCCCCCCCCCAAAAGAAAACCCTCCCCACCGAATTATCTCCTTGGAGAAAAGGCACAGCCAACATCTTTAGGGGAAATTGGCCTTTGGGCCATGAATTCACTCTGTAAATTTTTATTAGCTGCCCACCCTGTTCCAGGCCCTGGGGATAGAGCAGAGAACAAAGCAGAGCTCCTGCCTTCCCGTGCTTGCTGGGGAGTCAGACAACAGTGAGTGAAACAGTGATGTCCAGCAATGAGGAAGGTAAGGAAGAAGACACACAAAGCCCGTGGGGTATCGGGAAGTGGGCGGAGGGCGGCCGTCATACAGGGAGGGCTGGAAGGGACCAAGGGTGCAGAGACAGGAGGGCTGTGAGCGGTGAGCCCAGCATTTGTCTGGGAAGGATGAGCCCAGGCCCAGCCATCGGGGTGAATGGAAGCCTGACACAGAAGCAGGCTTGGTGGCTTTAGGAAGGGGGTGTGGCACAGGAGCAGAGAAGAGTGGGGGGAGCCCACCAGAGACTGGGGCTCCTCCATGTCAGCCTTCATCTGTAAGCACCAGGGGCCACCGGGCAGGAAGTCAACTGCATCCTGCAGAGAATCAGGCCACTCTTCAGCTGCTGGTGCTCTTCAATCTAGAGTTTCTGTGGCCAGAACTTTCGGTTCCCTGGCTTAGAGACGAAGCCCTCCTTCTCTGTCCCCATGAGGAAACATGACGAAAGGGGTTTGCAGAAGCTTCCAGAAAACTCTTCCTACACTGCGGTGTGCCAGCCAGGGCTGAGGACCCAGCTGGGTCAAGGGCAAGAGCAAGACTTGGGATGGAGTCCCGTAGCTTCCCCTGCCCAACTGTGTGGCCTTGAGTGAATCGCTGGCCCTCTCTGAGCCCCCCAGCTTGCTCTAGTGTCAAACAGAGAGACGTTCTACCACAGAGCCACGGGGGTCAAATAAGCAAGAGGAGTCAAAGTGCATCGTAATACGTAAGAATTCTGCACCTCTGCAAATTTTTACTTAAAATTGTTTCTCCCGTGTCAGGGGATGACATGCAGGGAACGGAGAAGGCTTCTCTGGAAGGGGCTCGGGCCTCCCTCCCTGTCCCTACCTCCCCATTCTCCCCAAGCTCTGATCAGGCCTCATCCAGGATCCTTCATCCTGAACAACCAGGAGGCTTCACCTGAACTCCAAGGCCCAGCCCACTGGTGTCCAATTTCTCACCCCGGATTTCTGCCTGGGCGTGTGCATCTGGCTCTCTCCAGGTTAGAAGCCGCAGCAGAAGAGCAAACCCATTGTGCTCTCTGAGTGGCACCTGGAAGGGATCCCAGGAATTCAGGCCAGGCTGACAGGACCCCCGCAGGCCTCTTCCTGTCCCCCCAGCAGCCTCATCTCCCCCTCACACCCCAATTTCAGCTTTGGTCAGTCTCCCCCTCTGCATTCATGAATTACTTTTTAAAAAGCCAAACGATTTTTAGAATTGATGTTGCTAACTCCCCTCATTCTCAGATCCTAAGGATGCATATTTACAGGTAAAGAATAAATTACAAGCAAACATGAAGGAAATGGCCGATGGAAGAACTGATCATCAAGGAATTCTAAGGACCTAAAATTGACTTCTCTCCAATAAGACAAAAAGACCCTCTGGTGAGTCAGGGTGTGGGGACAGTCACACGTGGGGACCTGGGACTGGGCCCACAGAGCAGGCCTTTGCTTCAGAAGGGGGCTCCTGCCCCCTGAGGGCTCCACCTGCTCCGGGGCCTCCTCCTGCCTCCGCCGGGGCCCACCCGAGCTCAGCTGGTGCCTTCTCCCTTCCGTTCCTGGAAGCACTGGCTGCGGACGGGTGCAGCCAGGATCCGGGGAAGACGGAGCAGGGCTAATCAGCCCCTCTCTGGGCCTCGTCCGTAGGGAGAGTAGAAACCACCGCCCTGGCAGGGCTGCTCAGAGAAGTCAGGCTGAAATGTCACATCCCCAGCCAGGGCGGAGTCCCGGATGAGGACTCGGCGGTCCTCACTTCCCATCCAGCCTGTGTCCTGCGCTGGGCACCGGGGACACAAGATGGAGACACAGTCCTTGCCTCTGAGAAAGTCACTGTTCTGTCCTGCTCTGAAAACGGGCCATCTAGGTTCTGGGGGCTGGAGGCTATAATCTGGTTATTGTAGATAGTGCTGCTATAAATATCAGGATACATGTATCTCTTTGAAATAATATTTTTGTAATATTTGGGTAAATACCTAGTAGTGCAATTGCTGATCATAGGGTGGTTCTATTTTTAACTTTTTGTGAATGGGACTCTGTCATGGTGGAAGGAACTACGACAGAGGGAGGCTCTCTCTCTTTCTCTCTCTTTCTCTCTCTCTCTTCCTCCAGTCTCTGAAGGACTCGGGGCTCTTTACTCATAGCCAGAAGGTCCTTTTAGGCCCTGCAAGGCTGCTCGGAGGCTGCTTGGAGACCAGGACTCAGATAAGCAACCTCCTCCATGTTTGCTCCTCTTTGTCATCATTTACTGAGCATTTAATAGGTACCGACGTTCCGTTAAATGCTTTCCGTGTATTAATTCATTTAATCCTCCCGAGGATCCTATGGGGTGAGTGATTGTTTATCTCTGTTCTATGGATGAGGAAGCTGAAGCACAGAGAGGCCAAGCATGTTACCCAAGGTCTCCCAGGTGATCACTGGGAGAACTGCCATTTGAACCCGGGCAGTCTGGCTATCACGTCCGTCCGTGCTCAGAATCGCTCTCCTCTGCTGCCCAAAGTGGGGCAGTGTCTGAATCTCTGGGGACCACATGACCTTCCTAATGAGAGGAAGAAGAAGCCCATCCCTTCAGCTCAGAGGCCAGCTGTGAGGTTCAGATGGACAAGTCCAGCGCTGGGCCATGGGCATAAAGAGGGAAGCCGCCAACCTGCAGGGGACAGCGTGGTGGAGGCACACACGCTTGCACGTGTGGGTGGGTGGGTGTGCTTGCAGGGGTGATGCTCAGCTATCAGTGGGAGCCCTAAAGTAGGTCAAGGATCTGGCCCTGGGACTGTTTCTGGAGGACAAGAGCTGTGTGTGTCTTGCTCATCCCCTGATGCCTATCACAGGACACCTAGCTGTGTGGCCCTGGGCAAGTTACTTAACCTCTCTGTGCTTCCTAGTCGTCTTTTGTGAAATGGAGCCGGGTCTGGAGCCATGGGAGGATCCAATGACACAGTGAAAGAACTGGTAAGCAGTCTGTGCTGGCATCCCTTGTGCCCGCAGAGCATCCAGAAACACAGAGACTGGCACCTGGGGTCCTCCTGGCTCACCGCCACCAGCAGATGGGACTTTGGATCCTAGAAACCAGAACCATCATCAAAAGAGAAGGTTAAAGGCACTGGAAACCCTGAAACCTGGGGAATACTCTTTACCAAGAACACTTCACGAAAGTAATCATTGTTTTCTGAGAGAAGCGGCTCTCTAAAGGGCACTTGAAATACCTTACCACGAAATCCTCCAAGAACAATCATGGTGACTTGCTCTGCGGCCTGCCTCCGACAAGAGGACTCACAAACCTCGCTCCATCTGGATCTGGAGAGGGGAAGGGGGGTCCAAGGCTGAGGACCGGGCCAACTCCTCCCATAGAGCTTGGCTTTAAGGCACTAAAGCTTCTATTTGTGAACGGATTTTAAGACGTTGGTGTAAAAAAGTACAATATTCCGTCACAGAAGAAAAGAGATGGCATAGACACATAGTGCTTAGCATATACTAAGTCTCAAGAGATGTTAGCTATAATAATAATGATTATTTAGGGGGTGCCTGGGTGGCTCAGTAGGTTAAGCAGCTGCTTTTGGCTCAGGTCATGATCCCAGAGTGCTGGGATCGAGTCCCGCATCAGGCTCCCCGCTCAGCAGGGAGTCTGCTTCTCCCTCTGCCTCTGCCCCTCTCCCTGATCATGTGTTCTCTCTCTCTCTCAAATAAATAAAATCTCTAAAAATAATAATTATGTATGTATTATAAGTATTATTTAGTTATAAATCTATAAATACAAGGACTATTTATTTACAATAATATTATCATGCAATAAAAATGAATGACGCCCCCTGGAAGAGTGCAAGGAGCGATCAGGTGACCCCCACGTTGGTCATCTTGGAGGCAAGACCAGGGCCTCAGAGGGGAAATGTAGCAAAGTGAGACTTGCCCAAGTTATGCAGAAAGTCAGGGACGGAGCTAGCCCTGCGGCCCTCCCCCCCGCCCCAAGAGCCATGACTGCACCCCATCCTGACCTCGGTGTCTCTGGGGAGGGGGTGACTCTCGTCAGTCACACCAGCACCTCCCTCTGCCCTTGATCAGGGAGGTTTACCTGCATCAGCTCCACTGAGAGCCAGGAGAGACCCGGGCCTGCCTCGCTGGGAGGGACCCCGAGGCCACCAGAACATTCCCGGGGGCCGCCTCCATTCTCCCCTCGTGCCCCTGGGGGGCAGCGACTTCCCTAAGGCCTCCATCTCAGAAGGGGCAGCAGCCTGCAGGGCCATGTAAATCAGGCAGGGTCTCTGGTCCCAAGACACCCCCACAGGGGCTTGGTGGCTGTGTTCCCAGAAGAGGCCTGGTCCCAGCATTCGCTTTCCCTGGACGAGCACTATCATGTTGAAATGAGAAAGAAAATTCAAGTTCTGGAGCCAGTTCTGCTTTTCTGTTGGGCAGGAGGGGGCTGGGGAAAGTGTAGACAGAGGGGTGTTTAAAATCTATTTTTATTTGTATCCTGAACAGAGGGCCAACAGACGCCACTGGGTTTGAAACAGGGGGACCCACTTACTAGCTGCTTGAGCTTGAGAGGTCCTGCAAGCTCCCTGAGCCTCAGCTGCCTCCTCTGCACAGTGGGGTGATTGGGCGCTAGGCATGGAGATGCCTGTGTGAGCTGAGGCTTCTACATGCACTCAGCACAGACTTCCACGCACAGCGATGTCTGGGGAGTGGGGGTGGGGCAGCCGCTGTAACCATTTGCCCTGTGAAAGTCTGAAAGAATATTCTCCAGAATGGAAGGGGGGGCGGTGCTTATCACCGAGGGGCAGGATTTCAGCGCCTCAAGCCCTGTTCTTTGCCTTTTCTTTCTGCTTATCTGCGTTTTCCAAATATTCCACGACGTTCCCGAATTCGTTGTCCTTTGAAAATGGTAATAAAGTGCAAAGCAAACGGGCCGCCGGGAGCGGTGTGGGGCAGACGGGAGCCGGGGAGCCGGGGAGCCGCCCCCCCTACCCCAGCCCCGGGGGCGCGGCGGGGGGGGGACAACCCCCTCCCCGGTGGCCGCGCGGACCCCCCACCCCGGCGGGGCGGCCGGCGCTCGCTCACTAGGCTCGCGCCGGCGCGCACAATGCGAGCACACAATCATTCATTATAACTCAATTACAGTGATTAAAGCTGGTGGCATGCAGAGGCAGGAGGGAGTGTTGCCAACAAAATTTACACTCCGTGTCATCAGCGAGAGATAACAGCAGCTGACGCGGCCGCTCGCCTCCCCGGCCATCTGCTCAGCGCGGGGCCGCCGAGGGCCACGCGCGAACGGCCACCGCGCGCCACTGAGCAGCCGCCACGCTGCCCCCCGTCCCCCCCCCCCCCCCGCCCCGCCCCCGGGGGGGCCGGCCCCCCCGGACCCCGCCCCGCGGCGGCCCAGAGGGGACACCCCCCCCCCCAATCTGGAAGGGGTAGGGGGCGGCGATGGTGCTGACTGTTCTGGGGCTGTCTGGGTTTTGCCCCTGTGTTCCAGATGAGAAACTGAGGCACAGAGCGGAGGGATCCCGCAGGTAAGCCTGGAACAGAACCCAAACTCAGGCCTGCCCTAGCTCTCCTGGGGATGCACAGAGGGAGGCTGGGAAGTTGGGGGTCACTGGGGACTGCAGGCAGACGGGAGGAGCCAGGCTGAGGACTGAGACGCGGGAGGTCCCAGAAGGAGGCAAGGATGGTGACAGGAGGGCGCATGGAGGCAATGCAGGGGACACTGGGCACAGGGCAGGGCCTGGCGGGAGTGAGGGGGGCAGGATCAGCAGGTAGCAGACCCATGGTGAGCTCTGGGTGAGGTGACCAAGAGGGACAGGAGGGAAGGGGGAGGCAGAAGTCCATGACTGTGGTCTGTGCCACCATGAGGCAGAGGGGTCAGAGGACAGAGCCACCTTTCAACAGGCAGCAACGACACCAGGCATCCCAGAACACCAGGCCCCCAGCTTTGTCAGCCAGAGGAAACAGAACACCTGTGCATTGGCCCAGCACGTTTGTTGATCCCTGATCTGGAAGCATCTCCCTTCGGAGCCCCTGTGGACTGGTGGTGGGGTGAGGGGAATGAGGGATGTGGGAGGTGAAGAGAGGCTTAGGTCTCTCTTCCCCTGGTTATTCCTTACTCTCTCACCCAATACATTTTTCTGGGGATGCCCATCTCTGAGGCTGCAGTCACCATGGTAGCATCCGCACTGCTCCCTGCCTGACTCTCCCTCCCCCAAGCCCCGCCCAGTGCTGCAACTGGAGCTCATTTCCCATTGCTCAGATCCCACCGTAAGTGCCCTTTGCCAAATTGCCAGCGGCTCCTTGGCTTCCCCAGGACACTTCTTGACCCCTCAGGGGCTTTCCCTTGAGCCTCTGTCACATGCACCCCAGGGCCTTTGCACCTGCTAGCCCACAGGTGTGCTGCCCCTCCTCCTCTAGCCCCCTCATCCCACTTGTCCTTCAGAGCCCAGCTGAAACATCCCCTCCCCCAGAAAGCCATCCCGACCTCAAGGCCAGGCGGGCACCCTTCCTCGGGGCCCCCACAGCCCCATGCCATTGCCTTTGGAGCTCTGACCATGGAATAGTGGGGTCATCTGGGACGGGTCTATTCCCTACCAACAACCCTGACAGCAACTTGGGGGCAAGGCATGGGTCCAGTTCCTCTCTGAATTCTGGGGACTGACTGGACAGTTGCTGGATGTGGGTGGTGGGTGCATGGCCCGAGCACGAGCTGATAAAATGACTGCCTCGCGAGGACTGGCTCAGGAGAGCACAGAGCCAAGCCCACAGTGGGGCCAGAGATCAGTGTCCTCAGAGTGGGCAGCAAGGGAGGGAAGGAGAAGGGACACAAGCTCCAGATACACCCCCAGCAAGGCCTTTCTCATATCCCCTGGGGTCCCCTCGGCCCCCGTGTCCAGGCCCGACAAGCCCACTATCCACTCCGCAGCCCTGGCTCCCAGGAGGGTCAGATGTGGCAGGACTGATGGCCCAGTGTCGACCTTGGAGATGCTGACCGCGGAGACCAGAGAGAGCAGAGATGGGGCTGCTACCTTCCCTCACCTGCACATCACCTGCCAGGCCACCTAGAGCGTGGGCTGCGACCCACCCCAGATCACTGGGGGGCACAGTCCAAGAGCGTGGTTCAGGCCCGGCCACACCCCCCTGCCCTAGAAGCACAGTCCCTGGAATTCCCCTGTGAAGAACCGAAAGAGGAAGCTGAGGAGAGGGGTCGGAAGCCGGGACCGGGTGGGGGAGTCTGCCATATGCAAAAGATGCTCAAAGTCCACAACCTGGTTTTAGTTTCAATCCGGACTCAGGGCTGTGTGAGGTTATTCATTTGTTCATTCAGCGAACAGAGCTAAGGACACGGGAGGGTGGGGGGGCAAGGCCGACAATGGTCTCTCCTCCGAGGGACTTCCCTTACAAGTCACTTGTGCTGCCTGGGCCTCAGTTTCCCCATCTGCGTTGGGGGTATTAGACTAGCTCAGGGTTCCCAAAGTGGGGTATGGGGGAGGATATTTTACGTGAGCTAAGGAGGCATTAACAATCATTGACTCACAGCAGGGAAGTTTTTTTTTTTTTTTTTTAAAGATTTTTATTTATTTCTTTGACAGAGAGAGAGATAGCGAGAGCAGGAACACAAGCAGGGGGAGTGGGAGAGGGAGAAGCAGGCTTCCTGCCGAGCAGGGAGCCCGATGTGGGACTCGATCCCAGGACCCTGGGATCATGACCTGAGCCGAAGGCAGACGCTTAACGACTGAGCCACCCAGGCGCCCAGGGAAGTTATTTCTTTTCCTCTTCTCCGTCAAACATTCTGATGAGATCCGGGAGCTGAGGGGTCCTCACACCTCTCAAATACTGCCTCACCTCCCTTTTGGTAACAAAGAGGGAGTAAGAAGGACTTGAGGCATAGCTAGCCCACTTTGTTCTCATTGTATTTAGTAGCATGGAGATGTTTTTAAAGGTGGGCGATATCCATTTAGGATGATGATATAAAGTTTCCTTTGAAAATACTTATATTTAGGCTTAAAAAGTGAATTTATTTATTTATTTTTAAAGATTTTATTTATTTATTTGACAGAGATAGAGAGCACGAGTAGGCAGAGTGGCAGGCAGAGGGAGAAGCAGGCTCCCCGCTGAGCAGGGAGCCCGATGCAGGACTCGATCCCACGACCCTGGGACCATGTCCTGAGCCAAAGGCAGACGCTTAACCGACTGAGCCACCCAGGCGCCCCCAAAGTGAATTTATTTAAAGAGAAAGTACGAAGTCACTCAACAGGCTGGTGGGTTTCATAAACCGGGGCAAATCTCCCTAGACAATAATTTACAAATAACTGACTTTCTTTGATCCTTGAGTCCAGGGGCTGCCCTTGCAAGGGAAGACCTGCTCATGTTGGGGGGCAGGACTCCGACCTGACAGCTGTGACTCCTCGAACTGGGCCAGCAGGGGCAGGGGAGGAAGCCTCCCCCTGATAAAAATGTGATGGTGAGTTAACTGGTAGAATCTTGGGTAACATGGGTGCTTGGGGTTTCCCAGGGACTAGGGAGTGTGTCCCCAAACAAGCCTGAATGCAAATTACTTTCGTTGACAAACAAGCTGATCTCCGGAGTGCATGCACAACAGTTGACGTCTGTTTCGAGCTCTGCCTTGAGGGGCAGCCTCTCTGTGTTCTGAAAAGTGACTCGGGCCCACCAGCTCCCAGCCTCCTCCTTTCCCCTCTCACACTCGGTGCCTGCGCTCCTGCACATCCCTCAGGGGAGACACTTGGGGGTTCTCCAAGGAGTAGACTGCGGCCCCAGCACAAAGATTTGCAAAATCTTCAGCCATCCAGGAACAAACCAGCTCAGCACTACAGAGAGGCAGGCAACTCAGGGACTAGTGCGTCTAAAATGCCTTTCCTGGGCACCTGGGTGGCTCAATCGTTAAGCGTCTTGCCTTCGGCTCAGGTCATGATCCCAGGGTCCTGGGATCGAGCCCCGCATCGGGCTCCCTGCTCTGCGGGAAGCCTGCTTCTCCCTCTCCCACTCCCCCTGCTTGTGTTCCTTCTCTCGCTGTGTCTCTCTCTGTCAAATAGATAAAAAAAATCTTTAAAAAAATTAAAAAATAAAAAAAATAAAATGCCTTTCCTTCTCTCAGCCTACAACCCCTACGCATCCTTAAACAGCCAGGACAAACCTGATTTTCTGGAAGCCTTCATGGATACCTCCCTTTCTGACCTTTGTAAAAGTTGCCCTATCCTCCCTTCTCACAACCCTCACAACATGCTCTCCAGGCCACTATTTATTAATAACATGGTTTTATCATTGTTACGATCATTTGAGTTTGTTTTCCCCACTTGGGTGCATTGCTTGAGGGCATGGACCATTTATCTCTATAACCCTTGTCCCTAGCCTCCAACACTGGGTATGCTCCGTCTGTTTCCATTGAATTCATGGATGGGTGAATAGTCTTGGCTTAAATTTCAGAGCTAGTTTTCAGATTCCTTGTTTTCCTTGAAAGCATCATTCTTTTAGGTATTCAGTAGCTATTTATTAAGTACCTAGCATGTGACAGTTACTCTGTTAGGAGCCAGGAATACAGAATGAATCAAACTTGATCTCTGCCCTCAGGAAGTTCACTGTCAGGTTGGAGAATGAGGCAAATAGCAAATGGGTAACAAGAGAAGGTTTTGAACATCATTGTCACTTAGATGTAAACCACTCAGAATTTAATCCACTTTGTAAGAAAATTCAGATAGAAGATCAATGAGGTGAAGTAAAAACATGCAACCCTGAATTTGAATTAGAAGTATCAATAGATTTCATGATGTGTTTTATCTTTAACAAATGTAAAACACACACACACACACACACACACACACACCACTTAGCTCTGCTACTAAAGGGATCCAAAAACAATGACCAATCCATTAGCACCAAGCACCCTTAGCCCCCAGATTATGGTCTCTAAATACCACTTCCCACTAAAAGGAACGAGGGCTCCTTGGAGACATGGCTGACCCCAGATCTAGGACAGAAAATGTACAAGATGAGTTAGGAACATTATCTTATATCAGCAATGAAGTTATCAAAGACTACCAAAGTCATATCAAAAAAACTCAGGAGGTATCTTGAAGAGGATGATTTGAGAAACAATAAGGATAATTCCACTTGACTGAAGCATATAAAATATGTTTAAATCCACAAGTTCATAATGTTATTTTTAAAAAAGAAAACCCTAATTGGTCAGCTGTTGAGAATACTAACTTACTACTTTAAAAACTGGCAAGTAAAGGAAATGAATCAAACATTTATCCTGCATTTAAACTATACTTCAAGATAATCATATGGTTGATGAGGGGCAGTTTCTCTTTACAGAAGCATTCAAGCAAATAGATGGAGGAGTGACAGAATTAAAATGTCACCATTTTGTAGCCCCTAATGAACTCATGAATCTAAATGATGATCATCAGTGACAGCTAATATATAAAAGGAGAAACATCTAGATAGTGTGTGCTTCCTCACGGATCAATGAATTATTCTTGACAGACCCCCCCCAAAAAATCAAGCCTTGAGTTAATCAAGCTGAGATCTAACAATTTAGCAATCAGCCAAATTCAGACTGTGAGAAGCTCTAAGAACAAATAATTTTGTTTCTTAATGAATAAGGGTGTGTGTGTGTGTGTGAGAGAGAGAGAGAAAGAGAGAGAGAGCATAAGATGTGAAAGAGGAACCTAAAAGACGTATCAATTATAGTTGCTTTGTATGGACCCTATTTGGATCCTAACAAACAATTTTTTAAAAAATTATGAGACAGGGCGCCTGGGTGGCTCAGTCGTTAAGTGTCTGCCTTCGGTTCAGGTCATGATCCCAGGGTCCTGGGATCGAGTCCCACATCGGGCTCCCTGCTCAGCAGGAAGCCTACTTCTCCCTCTCCCACTCCCCCTGCTTGTGTTCCCTCTCTCTCTGTGTCTCTCTCTGTCAAATAAATAAAATCTTTAAAAAAAAATTATGAGGCAATTGAGGAAAGTTGAGTACAGATTGGGTATTTGATGACACTGGAAATTATTGTTCATTTTTTAGGTGGGATCGTAGTATTGGTTATATTTTTAAAATAGATCTTACCTGGTGGAGATATTTAAATATTTACTAATTAAATGTTGAGATATCTGGGATTTGCTGCATAATAGCCCACTGGTGGTGGTGGCCAGTAGAAATGGGTGGGGTAAGATAAAACAAGATTAGCCCTGAGTTGGTAACTGTTGAAGCTTGATTAATGGGCACAGAGAGATTCGCTATACTGTTCTCTCTACTTTGTATCTGTTTGGCATGTCTCACAACGAAAAGCTAAACTAATTTAATTCATGTTGTCTCTGCGTGAGATAGTTGCCCTTGTACCCCTACAAGATCATTAGAATCACAAACATCCAGGCTGGAGAGGAGCCAAGGATTGCTTATCCAGCCTTCAAGCATCAGTCCATAGATGAGAAGACCAAGTTCTGGAGAGGCCCAGTGATACGGGCTAAGATGACATGGTGACCTGAGGGCTTTGCTCCTCCGCCACTGGGCTTGTGCACCCCCAACCCAGGTCCATCCCCCACCTCGCCCCAACGAAAGGTGGTTTCTTATCAGGTCCTGAGTGGTCTGGCTTTCCTCACTTGATCTTTAATTATGAAATATTCCAAACACGTAGAAAAGATCAGAAAATAATATGACGCTACTGAAAGTCACTACACAGATTTTAAAAATGTGAACAATTTAACATTTTCTTCAGATTTTTTTAAAGGTAATAAAATTAATAGGTATAGCTGGACTCCCACCTGACCCTCATTTCCCTTCCTCCCTCCCTCCCTCCCTCCCTCCCTCCCTCCCTTCCTTCCTTCCTTCCTTCCTTCCTTCCTTCCTTCCTTCCTTCCTTCCTTCCTTCCCTCCCCACAGATAACCATTGTCCTGGTGGCATGATGTGTTCTTTCCACTCATGTTTTTATATTTTGATATATATACTCGAATTTAGAATTGTTTTATATTTATATTTGACATAGCAGTATCGTATCATATATTTCCTTTTGTAACTTGCTCTGTTCACACATTGTGTTTTTGAGATTTATCCAAGTTGATACATAAAGATCTAGCTCATGTATTTTAATGCCCACATATAATTTCATTGTAGGAAAATGCATAGATTATTTTTCCTTATGCATTCCCCCAATAATGGACAGGTTATTTCTAGTTATTTCTGCTACTTCAAATAATGGGGCAATGAAAATCTCCATGTACATCTCTTTGTACTTGTGTTTTTTTGTTTTTGTTTTTGTTTTTTTTTAAGATTTTATTTATTTATTTGACAGAGAGATAGAGAGCGCAAGTAGGCAGAGTGGCAGGCAGAGGGAGAGGCAGAAGCAGGCTCCCTACTGAGCAGGGAGCCCGATGCGGGACTCGATCCCAGGACCCTGGGATCATGACCTGAGCCGAAGGCAGCCACGCAACTGACTGAGCCACACAGGCGCCCCTGCTCTTGTGTTTAAGAGCTTCTCTTGGGTATGTACCTGGAAGCTGAATTACCAGGTCATAGGGTTGTGTTGCTTCCACTTTGCCAACTATTGCCAAATGCTCTGCAAAGTGGTTGATGCCAGTCTGCTCCCACAAGCAGTGTTTGACAATGCTCCTCATTCCCCATCCTGGTGGAAGCTTTGTATTATTAAACTCATGAAAGACTTGTCAATCCGATGGGAATGAATTGTCCTGTTTCACTTTGTTTTTTGTTTTTGTTTCTTTAAATTTGCATCTCCCTGATAACTAGCGAAATGGGGCATTTTCCACATGTTTACTGGCCATTCATTTTCCCTCTCCTGAGAGTTGCTTGTTTCTGTCCTCTACCCATTTCTCTGGGTTGTTTGCTCTCATGTACTGACTTGGGAGAATTTATTACGTATTCCAGATACCACTTCTTTGTCAGGTAAGCATCCTGCATGTATATTTTTTCATGTCTTGTAAGTTTTTCATCTCTTGCTATGCAGGTGTTTAAAATTTTAAATTTTAATGCAATCAAGTTGACCTTTCCTTTTCTTCATTATAGCTTTCGCTTCCTGTGTCCTGTTCAATAATCCTTTCCCTCCTCACACCACTAAGGCTGTTCTCCAATATTTTATCCTACAAGCTTAAAGACTTTAATCCCACTAGAGTTTATTTTTGTGTAGTGTGTGAGGTAGAGATCCATCTTCCCTCCATAAAGGTGGCCTATTGTCCTAGAATTATCTGCTGATGCTTTTCTCCACTGACACATAATGCCACATTGGTCATACATAGTTGGATTCTTATTTATACAGGGGTCTATTTATGGACTTAATTCTGTTCCACTGGTCTGTTTGACTGCTTCTAAGTCAAACTTAGCTTTACAGTAAGTCTTGATTTCTGGAGGGCTAGTCCTCCTTTCTTATTCCTCTTCGAAATTATACTTGCTATTTTTTGGTCCTTTACTGTTCAGATAAATTTTAGTGTCAGCGTATGAAATTATATAGAAAACATCCTAGTTGGATTTTGTTTAACATTCTGTTACAGGTTTCTGGAAAAGACAGCATTTGAAATAAAATTGGATTTTCTCATCAATGAATATGGTATAATGTAGGATCCATGTAGGTCTTTTCAAAAATACTTCCTTCAATAAAATTTTAGATTTTTCTTCATAAAGGTCTTGTGTAGCTTTGCTAAGATCAATTCATGGGTAAGTTTTCTTGCTACTGTAAATGCATTTTTTTCTTTATATTACATTCTTCTAATTGGTTATTGCTTATGAATAGGAAAGCTATTGATTAATGAATGTTGATCTTGGATCCAGCAACTTGACTAAACTCTATTTGTTTTAATTGCTTATATATTTTCTATGTATACAGTCATATTATCTGCAACAAATAATTACAACTTTTTTTTTCATTTCACTCATTGCACCTTGTTTATTCTTTTATTTTGTCTTATTACATTGGCTAGAGCCCCCAGAACTATGTTGAATAGAAGCGGTAATAATGATTATTCTTGTTTTCTTGCTGACTTTAAACCAACGCTCCTAAAACTTAACCACTATCTATGATTGAGCCACTGGTCTGGTTTAGCTATCCATTGTCAGATTAAAGCCATTTTCTTTTATTCCTAGTTTGGTACTTTAGGAAGAGTCATGACTGGGGATTGAATTTTGTAAAATGCCTCCTCTGCTCCTTTGATTGGTAAAACTAAGTCTTCCGGGTATGCTGGAAAATAATCTGTGCTTGGGGCACCTGGGTGGCTCAGTCATTAAGCGTCTGCCTTGGGTCCAGGTCATGATCCCAGGGTCCTGGGATCGAGCCCCGCACTGGGCTCCCTGCTCCGCGGGAAGCCTGCTTCTCCCTCTCCCACGCCCCCTGCTTGTGTTCCCTCTCTCGCTGTGTCTCTGTCAAATAAATCAAATCTTAAAAAAGAAAAGAATCTGTGCTCTTCAATAGTTGGTTATAGGGTTTGATGGGCTCAAGCTTGCAAATTATGCTATTCAAATCTTCTATATCCTTATAAATTACTCTTGGCTTGATCTACCAGTTTCCGTTAGTGGGATGTCAAAGACTCCTGTTCCTCCTTGTAATTTTGTCAATTTTTGCTCTATGTAGTTTTGGGCTTTTGTTCTGAGCTTGGGACCTCCCTACTCTGCCTTTAAAGTTTTTAAATTTATGACATTAAAGGATTCCCCTCCCTTCCTTCCTTCCATTTTTCCAACCTTCCTTCCTCCCTCCCTTCCGTCCTCCCTCCCTTCCTTTCTTCTTTCTTTTTCTTTCTAGGTAAGCTAGTAAATTTGTTTTAGTTTAATTTTATCCACGATGTCTCAGTGTCCACATGGTTAAAGGGAATCCTTATTAGCTTGCTGTTTCATTTGCCAGCACTGAAAATTCCAGACCCGCTTTTTTCAAACTGTGTAACCTATTATCAGCACACGGTTGCATCAGGCAGCTGTAATATCAAGGAGAGACAAAGGCTCCAGCCCCGTCTGACTTTCATCCAGCCTCCACGGTCCAGCAGGTCCCGAGAGCCCGCTTCTGAGCCATCAACCCTGCCCTGTCTGATCTGCCTGGAAGAGAGCTGAGTCGGGGTCAGGGTGAGCGCACCGTGGAGTTTTCTGGGCCCCGACTAATGGGGACCTAATGGACACGAGCAGGGCCTGAGCTGGGCAAGGATGGAGTTGGGGAGGGGGCTTCTTATCTTTCACTTTCCTGCTTACGCTCTTCACTTTGAGATCACTGATCTCCTCCTCTGCGCTGCGATCAGCTCTTTCCCACCTCTGGCTGAGAAAGTTCTATATGGGTAAGCATTGTCTTATTGATTTTTGCATTCCAGCACCTAGAACCATGCCTGTCATATTAATTCTCACTGCATAAATGTTGGTTGGATGGATGGGTGGATACAAGGATAGTTTGACAGATGGGTGGATGGATGGATAGAAAGATGAGCGAGTGGGGGATGGATGGATGGATGGATGGATGGATGGATGGATGGGTGGGTGAGTTCTAGGTTCTCAAGGGAGGAGGCTGGTTTCCATGGCTTTTCTTGGCTGCCTCTTTCCATGAAGAATTTTTTCACCCGTACTGTTGAAGGGGCAGGAGCCCTCATCCTCTGGATTCTAATCTTCCAAATATCAGTCCTGCCCTCCCTGAAAGTATGCTAGGGATTTAGGGGAGAGGGAGATGTGATTTGGGTGACTCATGGTGAGTCTCTTGCCCTTTCTGGGCCTAATTGTCCCATTCATAAAATTAAGAGCTCAGTAGAGAGACCTCTTCAAATACAAAAGGTCCAATTTTAGGGTAATGTTTAAAAACGTTGCACAGGTACTGGAATAGAGTGCATTTTATATTGTTATCATAAGAAAAAGAAAATGATGCATAACCATGCAAATTTTTAAAATATTAATGTTTGTTTGCTATACTTTACATTAAAAATAATGTTCATTTTCAAGCACTGCATTCTTGGAAAAAAAAAGTACACTCCATCATGATGAAATACTTGATGGCCAGGTTATACCATTTAGCATTCTTGCTAAGGATCTGTCCAGCTGCAGTATCCAGGGATCTGTAGCTCTGTACCTTCTCATAGATGCTAAAATTAGAAGAGTCACTGCCCATGTTGGGGTTGAGCAGCTTACGGGTTGGGAAAGGGGATAGAGAGAGGCCAGGAGGCCTGCGGCCTGGTCAACTGTGGCTTGGGATGACCTGGACACTTGTACATAATCTGATGTGGACTAAAAGCATGAAAGCTGCCTTCTCGCAACCATACCCTCCCCATTTTTAAAAACGGATCTCCTTGCTTTGAGCAATGGCAGAGTTGACAGAACTCCAGAAGTCAGCCCACTTCTTGGCTTCAATTAGGAACATCCAGATGCCCTGCTCCCAGAGAAATAGAATAATCTCAAGCCAAGACCACCCCGGGGCCACTGAAGTCCTGGGAGCTGCCCTCCAGGGAAGCTGGTCTAGCTGGGCAGATGGACAGGTATGGTGACATGTGGCCAATGCCAGGACTGACTGGGCCTGCGTTTCTGCAGGGTAAGGTTAGGGGTGACTTCAAAAATAGTATCAAGGCCTCCCTTCCCATTTGCTGTGAGTGGGCCCCTCGCCTTGGACTAGAAGAGCCCCTCACCAACGTACAGATGCTGAGGAGTCAGCGAGGGGCTGTTAAAATGCAGATTCAGCAGCAGCAGGACTGAGATTCGAGGTTTCTAACAAGCTGGCTGGGAAGCAGAGCAGAGTGGTGGGTGAGAGGCGGAGGAGGGAGCACGCAATGGGACCATCTGCGTGGAGAGGCTTGGCGAGCCGTGTAAGGGACAATGGTGGTGACAACAGGCGGGAGGCAAGGCGCTTGCAGCTGGGGCCTGGGATGTGTCGCCAGCAGCGCGGACAGAGTCCAATTTGGGGCTCTATGGCCTCCCCACCCTCGACTGGGAGCCTCCGGGGTTAGGACCAGATTTCGGTCGGCTCTACATCCTTGCCTGTGCCCAGGACATCTGGGTACAACAGCCTTCCAGAGGTTGTTCCCCCCCCGCTCAGAAATGGTCGTAACCACCTCTGCCAGGGCAAGACTGTAGGTGAGCCTTCTCTGATAGACATGCTGCTTGTCCTCTCCCTGAGGCTTACAAGCCCAACTCCTATCTTAGCACCGGTAGGCAATCCCCAGGCGGGTCCTGGGCACATGCACAATCTTCTGGTCAGAGCCCATCAGCTGGCCCTCTATCCCTCTGCTTCAATGCATCAGCGTGGACAGAGGAGTGTGATGTTCTACTGAAGGCCATGCAACCAATACAGAGCTATTGGCCACACAGCGGCCCCAGATCGGCATTCCTCCTCCTACCTGCTCTACCTGCTGGAAGCTTCTCTAGAAGCCTGAGCGGACATCCCTCTCCAGCTGGACAATCCCTCTGTGCATGCAGTCCAGCTGTCCTTTCTAGGCTAATGGACTGCTTTATTCTCCTTTTTAAAAACGTCGTTATTCCCTTTTTTGTGTAAAACGACAGTGGATTTAGTGGATTTAGAAGGACTTTGACCAAATACGGAGTTGGAAACCATGTCAGTCCCCAGCTTTAGGAGAGGTCTCTACTGGGTGCAGGAAATCCCAGAGCCTAGGAAGCACCCTAGCCCAGCCCTGCCTCCGAGGGTACTGGCCAGCACGTCCTATCCTACCCCTTCTGCAAAATCCCCCCTCCAAACGCCTTTACCCACAGCTTTGTGAACCGGAGACTGAGGTCCCCCGTGTGACATCTAACTTGAGACGTAAGATGGTGAAGGCTTTCAGAGTCCAGATGTTCATAGACATTTTACACTTGAAGTTCTTCGCATTTCATTTTTTGCCAAAACGTCTTGCACGGACGACTGTCTAGTAAGAATCTGGTGTAAATCCTCGGTCCTCCCCTCGGGGAACTTTATCCTGCATGCGCATCCAGAGGAAATCCCGGCTCCCACCCACCACTCCCCAGTGTGGAGACGGGAAGGCAGCCTGGGGAAGGCAGGGAGAACACTCCCCCTCACCATCCTGCGAGATCAGACTTTTAGGGGCTGGGGGCAGCGCGGGAAGTGCTTTGAAATGACAAGAGCTTCTGTTTAGGGATGACAAGGGAAATCACCCAGAATCCAGGGCATGAGGGTGACAGTGGTCCCCCTCTCTTTTCGGGGAGGTCTGACAAACGGGGGGGGTGTAGAGGCAATAAAACACAACAATCAAACCAACCTTTAAATAGCAACTTTTAAAAATATAAAAACAGCTCATTACAATGACTTTTCATTTTCTTTTTTTCTTCAGGAATCAACTTTCTTCTACCCTCACCCTCCCTTGTGGCTAGAGCCTTTAACGAGACACGGCAGATGCACATCCAAGACCCAGAGAAAGAGAGAAATTCTCCAGACGGCCCCTCCCCCACCTCAGAAAGGTACAGGGCGCCCGGCCAGTCTCCGTGGCCTCTCCACGGCCTCTGGGTCATGTCAGGGGAGCTGCTAGCCTGGAGCAAGATCACTGAAGACCAGCAGTTTCCACTGGGGCCCCTTCCTCCCTTCTCACCAGACGGAATCACACATTATAAAATAATCC
Organism: Neomonachus schauinslandi; assembly: GCF_002201575.2. NCBI lineage: Eukaryota > Metazoa > Chordata > Mammalia > Carnivora > Phocidae > Neomonachus > Neomonachus schauinslandi. The sequence continues at coordinate 107,914,179 of NC_058411.1, forward strand.
ATAAAAATGCAGTATCAAAATTATCTTCCATATGCTACATCCATGGAGAGCCCACCACCAGGACTCACATCGGCCTTTAGCTTTTCCTTAAAAGAAGAAAAAAAAAGACCAAGAAGAAGAAGAAAAAAAAATAATAATAAACCCAAGTCCTAATACCTCAGAACATTTTGGTACCAAAGAGTGGTACCTGCAGGAGACAATTTTTCTACCTGTAACCTGTTTGGGCTCCAAAGAGACTGAAAGCCGCAAGAAGTCACCACAGTGCCAAGACCGGTGTCCCCACCCGACCCCTGGTCCCCTCAGCACTGTTGTGCTGCCCGGGGTGGGCGGGGGGGAGACTGTCCCTTCGGACTCACAACCCTTGCAGGTTGATTACACTTTTCCCCTCTAGGGAGAGAGGATGGGGTCAGAGGCAGGAAAGGGGGAGAAGGCATTTTTATAAAGGACATCAATTCTAATTCTTTTTATTAAAAAAAAAAAAAAAAAAGCACCCACATCAGTTGCTATTTTTCTCTGGTAGCTCCCTGAGCTGAGTTGCTATGCTTTCCTCTAACTTTCTGTCCTTTGAAGGTTGTGTCCGAAGATCAAGAAGGGCCAGAGATGGAGTTCCTTTGCGCCTCCACCTCCCATCACCATAACCAAGTGCGCACCAAAGAGAGAGAGCGAGCGAGCGAGCGAGGCGAGAAGGAAAGGGAGAGCAAGAGTCGGACCCCTGAGAGAGAGGGAGGAGAGCGCAGGCGGCCACAGAGAATCCGACCTTCGTCAGCCTGGCTGGCCACCATGCAAGCCTTGCCGGGCTGCCCGTGCAGCCTGCAAGGGTCCCGACAGGCCTTGGGCTGCTCCCAAGTCCACAGGGAGGTGCGTTCGTCCCAGGGACCCCCCCTCCTCCTGGTCAGGCTGGTCACCAGCTGCAGCTCCCTTCCTCTGCCCCTCCACTCCCTCTCCATTTGGGTCCCCCTCCCTGCCTCCCCTTCCCAGATAGGGATGTCCCTTTAAAAAAAAAAAAAAAAAGCCACCACCACGAGTGGGTTACAAATACAGCAGGCGAAGTACACGGCTAGCGTTTTCGGTGGGAAGGGGCCTCCTCCCCCACTGACCAGTCCGAGATAGAGGAGTCTGTTATTTACATTTTTTCACAAATGTTGTGCGCTGCACAATCGGGAAAACGAGATCCCCCCCCTCCCCCAGCACAAACACCTGGTCCACTCCAGTGTCCCCGACCCAGGGCAGGGGGACAGAGCAAAAGAGAGGGGAAGGAAAGATGGAGATTCATGAGGGCGTCTGTCGGGGGGCTGGAGCCCCAAGCCTCCAAAGAAATCTACTTGTAGCATCTGCCAGGGTTGTGGACAGGGAGGAGGAGAGACATCCATCAGAGTCCGTGAGACACAGGAGTCCATGCCCAGGGGTCCAGACCGTGGCGGGCGCGCCCTCTCGGCCTGCCGGAGCACAGTCCTGGACCGCTCGGCTGCCCACCGCCAGCCTCCGCCAGCCTCGGGGCCCCTCGCGGGGTCGCCCTGTCACCGCCGAGTCTTTTTCTCCCAGAGTCTGACAGCCCAGTTAGAGTCCTTGTTTAGTAGATGACCTCATAAACCGTGGCCTTCTTGTCACCAGAGCCTGTTACAATATATTTGTCATCCGCCGAAATGTCACAACTCAAGACAGACGAGGATTCCTTGGACTGCAGGGGGAAGGCGAGGACAGGCAGGAGGGTGTGGGGAGGCAAAAAGGCAGAAATTCACTTTCTTGGTACGCAGCATGATTTCCGCTGTCTGCGTCACACCCCGTCTGCCGGCCCCAGAGCTCCAACCCCAAGCGCACCCAGCACGGCCTCCCCCAAAGCAGCCTGGAGAGGCACTTTCGGGGACAGATGCCCCGTCCTTCGGCTTTTCCACCAGGAAAGGCTCATGACCAGGGCCCAGGGTGATCGTGGAGTTGTATGGCTCGAAAGAGAGCACTGGAGGACGAGATTTTCCTCGGTTTACAGACAGGAAGGAGCACCTCTGAGCAGGGCATGGGCGTCAGTGGGCCGGTGCCAGGAAGGGGACCTCCGCCCGACCCGAAGCGTCCAGTGTAACGAGGGTTACACGTGTGACATGCTGGACGCCACCCATTCCCAGCACGGATCCTGAAAGTGGCTTGTCGGCTGGGAGCACAGGAGCATACTGTGCGTGCGTGCGTGCGTGCGGTCAAGACTATGTGTAAGTGAGAGCTGTATGTTGGAACCCAGATCTTGAAAAACCATGAAAAGCCTCTTCCTGCTCTCCCATCTCTTTCCAGACCCTTTCTCTCCTACCCCCTTCTCACTCCTTACACTGAGGTGTCGAGATGAAACACAAACTTACTTGAACATCAGGGAACGCTGCTCTGAAAAGAGCTGCCCAGGGCACCTCCTGGGAGTGCTCAGGCCACAGACCAGAGCCAAGAGCATGACTTAACTCCCCCTTGTTCTAGAAATCCCATAAGAACCCCCACTTAAAAGCCCTCACCCTATGGGTCAGACGCCACCAGCTGCAGTGTGTGTCCCGCTGATGTGTCCCAGGCCTTGGCTCTGGGAAACCCACCCTGGATCCCCAGCACGTAGGGGCTGGAAGGGGCCATCCCCATCCCCATCCCCATCGCCAGGGGCAGGCCCCAACCCGGGGCAGCGGCCCGGGCGGTGGGGGGCGGTGGGCGGTACCTGGAATATGCTGGCTCCGTATGGCGTCCTCCAGGCATTGAGGAGATTGTCTTTCCCAGTGCTCACGAACCACTTGCCTGCAGGCGGGAGGCAAAGGAGCGTCAGCTTGGGGCTGGCTGCCCTGAAAGCGAGACCCGCCCCAGACATGGCCGGCTGCCACGGAGATGTGGTGTCTGCCAGCCAGTGCTTAGGTAAGAGGCTTGGCTGGTGAGGGGCATTTCATCAGCGAGACCCGTATCTGACTCACAGACTGCCCCCCCGCCCCCCTGCCCAGAACGCCTCTCTGCAATCACGGGGGAGGGGTGGGCGCAGCCGGGATGGAGAACGGTGGGATTTGCAGTAAATCACAGACATGACACTTCCCCAAAAGATTCTTTTTAAAGATATCAGTGGAGGGGCGCCTGGGTGGCTCAGTTGGTTAAGCGGCTGACTTCGGCTCAGGTCATGATCCCAGGGTCCTGGGATCGAGCCCCGCATTGGGCTCCCTGCTCAGTGGGGAGCCTGCTTCTCCCTCTGCCCCTCCCCCTGCTTGTGCTTGCTCTCGCCCTCTCTCCCCCTCTCTCTCTGTGTCAAAAAAAAAAAAAAAAAAAAAAAATCAAAAAAAAAAAAAAAGCTATCAGTGGAGTGAGCCTTCTCGGTTTTATGACTAGAAGGCGGCAGAAAGTGCTAGAAATGGCAGAGCCCTGCGGTCTGGAGACCCAGCCAGCCGCAGCCGGTGGCCGGTGAGCGCTCTTACTTGCAGGCTGCTCTGCCAGGCTCAGCCCGGGCTAACGTGCTATTGCTCTCCAAAGCCTCACGGGGGGCCCGGGCCACTCCCGGAGAAAGACCCCCTGGCATGCAGAGAGGATGCGGGGTGGCCAAGGTTTCGCAGCCAGTCTGGGGAGAAGCAGATCCAACCCAGGGCTGTCAGCCATCAGAGCCCGCGGCCGCAGCCAGCGGAGGAACGGCCCCAAGGCTGAGAGTGCCGTTCCCCTGCCCCAGGCCCGCAAGGGCTGGCTCTGGCCTGCTGCTGTGCGTGCTTGGGTGCTTGGTGCCCTGTGGCCGTATCCGCACCCAAGGAATAAGGATGGGGGGGGAGCGGGGGGAGACAGTGGTCAGGATCGCGAGGCTGGATTCCAAGATGTGGCTGGCGTGCGGGCTCTGCCTTGCTCTCAAGCTTTGGGCCCCTCATCCGCGCCGGCTCCCGGCTCCCCCAGGCTCACCGCAGTAGGCGAACTTGAGCGAGAGCACGCAGCTCTCGTGCAGGTGCAGCTGGTACTTGTCCGGCTTGGTGTGGTGTAGGACCTCCACATTGCTGCTCTCCATGCCCACGGCCAGCCACTCCCCGGTGGGGCAGTAGCCCAGCGAGAAGATCTGCAGGGGGCGGCAGACCGGGCTCAGCTCCTCTGTCCCCCTGACCCTTCCCCCGGGGCCCCAGGGGCTCCTCAAAGGCCCTGCTCAGGGACCCCGAGGGCAGGGGCCCACCGCTCCCACTCCCATCACATCCCCACGTGCCATCTGCAAGGCAAAGCCCCTCTCCTCTCCCTCAGCCCTGGAATGCCTTGCAGGGGCGAGGAAGTAGAGGCTCAGAGAGGTTGCTGACTCTAGAAAGTAAGCGGTAAAGCCAGCATTCCAACTCCGAGATGTCACAAGCATTTCACTTCCCAAGTTATACAAGTTTCCCTGTGACTTTTGCCTTTCCTTAAGAAAAAAAGTGAATAAAACACTAAAATATTAAATATATAGTTAAAATATTTAAATAACACAAACAACAATGGAAAATAAGGCTACCTAACATTAACAGAGTATCTTCTATGAACCAGGCTACGGCTAAGGCTTTTAGAGGGATCATTTCAGGTGCTCACACCAGACCTGCGAGGTAGCTACTACCGTGCCCATCCCATGAGGGAGGAAAAACACCGGGGCCAAAGTGCTCAACAGTAGCGTTGCTGAGAATCAGTTCTGAGCAGTTGGGTCAAGTACATCCAACTCCAGGGCCTTGTTGGTTCTAGTCTATTGCTGCCTCCTCCAGGAAGCCTTCTGAGGTAGCTCAGGGTGGTCACAGGTCCACTTGCAATGACCACCTGTGAGGGCCCCCGTGTCCCCTGACCCAGCCAGTGGGACCCCAGAAGGGAAGGGCACACGCTGGCCTTGGGGAGGGGAGGAGCACACACACCTGGGAAGTGAAGTCATGCTGCTGCAGCTGCCGGCCCTCTCGCAGGTCCCAGGAACGCACGGTGTTGTCCAGGCCTCCAGTCCACAGCTTGGTGCCATCGTGGGAGATGTCTATGCAGCTGGCCCCGTCCGTGTGGCCCTGGAACTGCCTACAAAGGCCAAGCAGGGAGAGGGGGTGAGCCCTCCAGAACCACCGAGTGCCGAGGCCGGCTGTGTCTGAGCAGAAGAGGAAACGGAGGCCCAGAAGGGGGTGGCCCATGCACCCGCGGTCCTCTGGTGAGCTCGCAGCAGAGCCGGGCCTCCTCCCGACAGCCGACTCCGGGGCGGGCACGCCACCCTGCACCGCCTTCACCATGCCCGCTTCACACCGGGGACACGGAGACACGGGCGCGGAGTGACCGGCACGGGGTCATAATGGGGGTAGGATTCCCACGGGGCCACCGCTCCCGAGGCCCCACGAAAACCACCAAGTGACACTGTCCCCGACCTTCCGGTCTCGATGCCCTCCTTCCTCAGTTCTCTCCCTCTGCTTGTCTCCGACGCCCTGAATTCCACCACACCACGACTCCCCTCCCCCCGGAGCCTTCTGCAGGGGAGCCCTCCATCCCCTGCCCACGCGGAGCACCTGACCCATGGCTGCGCCCTCGCACAGGGCAGGCCTGGCTGTCTCCTCACCCGGGGGTCCTCGCCCACTCTGATGTGGCCACCCTACGGCCAGAAGCACCCCGGACGGGTCCCCGTTATGACCAGCGCGACCTTCCCGAGGACGAGGCTCCCCTGCTCCCTCGCGCAGCCTCACCTGACCAGGGTCTGGTTGTGCAGGTCCCACACGGCGATGTTACCGTCGCTGCAGCAGGAGAAGCAGACTTTGGCGTCGGGGCTGATGGCCAGGGCGTAGCAGGCAGGAGCCGAGGACGTCAGCTCGGCCTTGATGCGGGGTGTGGGCGAGGCCAGGTCCCAGATGGTGAGCGTGCTGGCCTCGCCGCCCACGATGAGCGTGCGCCCGTCAGGGAGCAGCTTGCAGGAGCGGATGTAGTTGTCCCTGTTCTGGAGGGAGAAGGGGCAACATGGAGCTCTGCCCGCCCCTCCTCCCAGGGACCAGAAGAATCGCATCCGGTGACACCGGGCGCCCTCGCCACCCTCCCCACCCCTGCTTGCTCACATCCCGCCCTCGCTCCCGGCAGCTGCCAGACCGTCCCCTCCCTCATCCACAACCCTTCAATCTTTCGTGCACTTCTTCACAAACTCAGGGAAGCTCGCTATCTCCACTTAAGGATGGTAAGTAAAGCCAGGGCTCAGGGGTCAGCCAGCCTGCTCGGCTGCCCAGCCAGGCTGCCCCTCGGCCGGCTAGAGGAGATGCCTGAGGTCCTGGGGCCTCACCAGGCAGTCCAGCTGGGAGATGGGGCTCTTGCTGCCCGGCTGGCTGATGTCCCAGATCTTCACACAGCCCTTGCCACCTGTATAGACGTGCCGTGTGGGGTTGCTGATGGTCACGGCGCACACCACCTCCCCATGGCTCAGTGTGTTGATCTGCCGGGCATGGCGTGGGATGCCGGGGCCTGCCAGGGCATCGTGGGGGAAGGGCACGGGCTGCATCTGCCCATCGGCACTCACGTGGAAAGAGTACGCTCTGAAAGGGAGAACCGTCCCTTCCGTCATCCCTAATCCTCTCAGTTCGCACGAGTCCTCCCAGGTCAGATGGCACCACCCCGACTGGCCCACGTCTGGGCCCCACCCCCAAATCTTAGGGAACCCAGTCACCCCAACCTCCCTGGCCTGGTTCTACCAGGGTAGAGGACTGCTTAACATCCCAGGCCTTGACTTCTGCTCCTGCTCCCATATACCCTTGGCTCCAGATTGCGTTTCCCACCATCTATAAATCCCCATGGAAAGGGTTCAGCTTGAATGTTACCTCTTCCTTTACAAGCCCAGGGGTAACAGGGAGGGAAAGAGGTGTGCCCCCCCCAGGAGGAATCATGGAGTACACATCGGAGCCGGGGGTGAGCCAGCATGGTCTACCTGCTGTTCTAGGCTGGGGGTGCTTCCAGCAGCTCCAACCCAGCGGGGCTCCTGAGGCCAGGGCCACTCACATCACTTGGCTATGGAGGCCCCATCAACTGCGGCGTTCCCCATCCCCAGTTCCCCACTCAGCAGGAGCCCCAGGGCCGGTCAGGAGTGTGGCCAGGCAGCTGTCTCCTGCGGCTACAACCTGGTCTGTGAGTACCTCTAGCGGGCAGACACCTTCTCGAGGGGAGGTCGGCCAGGGCTGGGGAGAGGGGTGGGGGGTTGTGTGCTTTCCCCAGCTAGCATGCAGCAAGCACAGCCAGAACTTACGGTTTCCCACCAGGAATGGAGGCGAGGCTTGAGGGCAGGCCGGTGGCCCTCATGGGAGGGTGAGGGTCAAAACCAACCTGCAAGGCAAGACCAGGCCAGCCCTTAGTGAGGGAGGCCGCCCCGCAGCCCCCTCCCTGGCCTCTTCCTTCACCACTTCCTAGGTCCTGCCCACAGCGCTGCCTCTTCAAAACCCGGAAGACAGAGCAGAGCCTGCTGTCTCAGAGGAAAAACAGGCCCAGCAGGCCAGGTGTCTTGCCCAGGACAGTGGGAGGGACAGCGTGACAGTCCAGACCCACCAACTCTGAGCCAGTGTTCTCGAGCCCCACACCCGCAGCTCTCCCTGCTCCACCAGGCAGAGCTGATCCGGCCCCACTTCATTCTCTCCCCTGGTGTCCAGTGGGCCCGTCATCTCAGAGAGAGGAAGCCACCCAGGAGAGAAACTGTCTCCTGAGAAAGAACCCCTCTCTGTCGACCCAAATCTGAACTCACTCTCGGTATAGCAAGCAGCCTCATTTACCAAACCCAGGCTACGTGGAAGTCACTGGACAGCTTTTGGGATTCCCATCCCCACACAGCCCAGAAAAAGAGAGGGCAGCCCCACTTTCCAGATGGAAAAAGACGGCCTGGGTGGGTGGGCGGGGTGGGGGGGGCGGTGCTGAGTTGTATGAGGTCACATGACGACTAACAGGCCAAGTGGGGGTGGGGCCCAGGTCTGCTGACCCCAAAGCCTCTGTCCCGTTCTTTTTCTAATAAACACTCCGCCCCAGAGGCAGCTGCCTGACAACCCCCACCAACTCCCCACTCCTTGCCCCGCCCCCCCAAAAGGAGCCAAAAGGTCTACGTACAGCTCCAAAGCTCACCATTGGCGATCGGCCATAGGCGGCGGCGGCTGCAGCGGCGGCCGCACTCATCTGTGGTGGGATGTTGTGCAGGCCGGCGTAGGCGCTCGGGCTGGTGAGCGAGCCGTTCATCTCGTGGTGGCTCATCATGGCAAAGGGGGCCGCGTAGGAGCTGGTGATGGAGATGGGCGTGCGCAAGGCCGAGGCTGCAAGGAGGCGGGCATCAGCCAGGGGAGACCCTCAGGGGGAGTGGGCCCACCCCTCCTTCCAGGACAAAGCTCAGGCTGCCAGAATGCCTCCCAGCCCAGCAGCAATCCTTCCTGCACTCGAAAGCTGCCTGCTCCAGGCCGTCCTCTTGGACTGAACCCATCTAACTGGGATCCTGGTCTTCGCGGTCCAAGCAGGTTCAAGCTGAGAGATATGCCCACCTCTTTTTACACAGCAGGACATGGAGGCCCAAAAGGGGGTTGTTGGGAGTCTCAAGGAACTAATGACACACATGGGGACAACCTGTCTGAAGCTCCTTCCACATGCCGAGTCCAACAGTGGCCCCAATAAGCCCTTGCCATCAGTTCTGACACATCAGGTGTCCACGTCCTCCTCAAACCTGACCATGGAGTCCCCCTGGAGGCAGGCCCCGGGACAGCCCCAACTCCCGCGTACTTCCTAGTGCTCTGGCCTAGCTGTGTGGCTCCAGCCCTGGCCCGCGGTAGACCCCGCCCTCCAGCGCCGTCGCCCCAGCCCCTTCGTGCCTACCCATTATACCTATCGGGTCCATGCCTGGAGGCTTGCCCGGCATCGACCGGAGCCCTGGGGTCGTGCTGGTGCCTGGAGTCGGGGCATCGTTCCTCGGAGTAGGTGTGTTGGACTTGAGCCCAGGGGTGGAGGATTTGTCGTTCTGAATAGGGAAGACATGAAGATTCCTTTTTCTCGAGAGCTGGGCATTTGGAGCTGGCCACGACACCCAGTGCCGGCTCCAGTTCTGAATCTTCTGCCCCACGGCCCCTCAATTCTTGCCCAGCCTTATTTGTCAGAGACAGTGGCGATTGTTCCCATTTTACAGATGCAGTAACCAAGGCTCAGAAACATTAACTGGTAGCACAGGGCCCAGCCAGTAAGTGGGAAAGCCAGTATTTGAACTGGGGCTAAACCCCAATCCATGTTCTTTGTAATCCACCCCTCTACCCTCCAATTATGACCACTCCAGCTTGGCCCTTTCCAGAATCTTCTCCCTCCACCCCCGCCTGCCCCAGCCCTCCACTTCTGTGGCACCAGTGGCAGACCCCACATACATGACCAAGGTCTTTGGTCTTGGAGGAAGGTGTGCTGCTGGAGGAGGCTACTGAGGCGGGGCTGGTGGGGGCATCCTTTTTCAGGCCGCGGGCCTTGTCCAGCCCGTTTTCAGGAGGGGAGTGTGCCGGGCTGACCCGGGGTGTCGCTGGGTCCTAAAAGCACAAGGGATGCAGAGATGCACTGACAGCAACAACCAGCCTGGAGTCTTCCCTGCGCTGGGGACGGGCCGGGAGCGCACACAGCTGACGGGGAGAGGACCTGGGCTGAGAGAGACTGGGGGCCCCAAAGTTGGGGGCGACTAGTTCCCAATGATCTCGTCTCACCCCTTCATCCCACAGATGGGGAGACTGGGGCCTGGTGGGGGTGGGGGATGGTGACCAGCCCAGGATCAGACACAAGTTCAGGACTCAAATCTGGGCAGTGGGGCCTCTTGGCCTCATGCAGCTCCAGGTCCTCCTTTCCTGCTGAGGCAGATCCCAAAGGACTCACAACCCCTACCCTCAAGATCCCGGGCGGTGGTGGGGAGAACAGAGCTGACCTGGAGGACCAGGGGGAGCAGGAGCTGGCCCTCGCCTGCATTCTCTCCCCTGGGCTCCCATCCTAGCAACCCCGGCCACCATGCAGCCAAGCCCTGTCCTCCTCCTCCTGACCAGCCGAATGCCTCACTGCCCTGCTCTGGCTGCCGGCCACGTTGGATGGAGCAGTAGCTGGGACACAACAGCTCCCAGCCAGGGGAGGAGCCGCCTCAAACCGCCCCCCCAAACCGAGCACGCTGCAACCTGGGCCTGTCCGTGCTCACCTCGTTGGAAACATCCACCACCAGATCGTCACTCTTGTCCCCATCACTGTCCTGCAACCGAGAGAGAAGCCAGTCAGGGGCCACCCCCACCACACCCCCAGGCAGAACCTGAAGCACCCCCTGCTTCCACCAGCTGGAATCTGAACCCAGGGCCAAACCCCACAGTCCACGCGCTCTCCCCTCTGGCCCACCGACGTCGGCTGTCTGCTCGCCCAGCCCCCTAGCCCTGTTCCGGGTCACTGCGCTCCATGCCCACTGGCAGCCTCACCCACACCTGCCCCATCACACTTGGCTCCTTCCAGCAGCTTCACAGCCACCATCACGGACGAGGAAGCGTGCTAGCCTCACGTCATCACTTCCGCCACTCTGTGTGGGAGGGGTGACCGCCTCGTCTCCCAGAAATGCAGCCGAGGCACTTGGGTGACACCTCCAGAGCCGCAAGAGGCAAAGCATGGCCCCCTTCCCTGGGTCTCAGCTCTCATCCGAACAGCCTGGCCCATAGCAGATACCGTGACCACACGGTAGGCTCAAAGCGTGGGGGCGTGGGGGATGGCCCCCTGGAGCAGATCAGGGATTCTGGGAGGGCCGTGATGGCAGCATGGGGCCCCCTGGCCTGTGTGGGGGGGCACCCACAGTTCTCAGGCACTCCCCATCCTGGCTGTGGCCCACGTGCTCACAGTGTGTGTGTATGAACCTGCGCCGCCACCCCCCACCGTCCCCCGGCCCGGAAACCCAGCCCCCCCCCCCCCGTGCCCCTGACTCGCCCCCGAGTCAGGCCTGTGGGTTCTCCCACACCCCAGCCCCCACCACCGACCCGTGCTGCCCAGTAGACGTACGTATCGGCTCAGACTATCCTTCTCCTCTGCTTTCCGCTTCTTGGCCTCCATGCTATAGTCTGCAGAGCCCCGGTGCTTCTCACTGGCCCGGAGGCTTTCAGAGGGCGACACGGAGTTATTCTGGAAACCAGAAGGAGATTCAGTGTGAACACACCATGCACACCGAGACATAAGCTAAGCGCAGGGGCCTCAAGAGGTCAGTGGAGGTGTTGTGTGTGTCCTGCAATCCTCCACTCCGTCGGAGCCTTACCAGGGAAGCCTTCCCAGCAATCCAGACTCTCTGCGGGGGAACCCTGCGAGCACAATTCCCTTTCGTAGCCACGACGCTGCTATTAAGTAAATAGGCTTGTACTGAGCTCTCTGCCTTCTGGCCTGTGGGACTTTATGTTCTAGGAGGGCCGGATCACCCCTCCTTCACCACCCCCCTTGGGCCAGCCATGCACATTTGCTCAAAGAAGGGATAAGCAAAATTTGCACTGAGTCTTGAAAGATGGGTCTCAGAGGACACACAGGGGCCACGTCCAATACTTCCATCTGCTGACCCCGACTGGAATGGAGAGATTGACAGGGAGGGAGGACGTCGGGTTGCCGATAGGCCTTCTACGTGTAGGTGGGCAACTTGGCGTTTTGTATGAACGTCCTACTCCTCCATCACCGGGTCTCAAGCACTTCAGAGAAATAGCAGTGTTAGAAAGAAACGAGAATTGCAACTTCATGAAGCCTTTCCCTCTGCAAGGTGGGAAAAGGCATAAGGGCAGGTGGAATCGTTCTCTTTGTAACGATGGGAATGCAGGGGCCCCGAGAGGTTGGGAGACGTGCCCAAGGCACCCCACGGGAGGCAACGTGAAGGAAACCCGAGCTGCTCAGGCCTGGAAGGGTCTAATGAATTCTCCCTTCAAATTCCAAAGCAAGCAAGCCCAGCAATAGTTTGAAATGCAAGGCCTGGGAAGAGCAGGGCCGGGCCGGTAGACCAACCTGGAACAGCACGGGCGGGCGGAGAGCATCCCACAGAGGATGGGGTCCGGCTGACTCGGGGCGCTAGTGGTGGCCAGGAACGCTGGCCCCCGCGGTGTGGCTGGTGGCACCGGGCTAGGGAGCAGGGACGGAGGATCTACCTGCAGCAGTACCCGCCAGAAAACCTGTGCCCTCCGGGCCGGGGCCGAGACAGTATCAGAACCGGCGCCCCTCTAGGGGGCTGCTGAGGTCTACTCCTTTCCAAGGGACCAAACTACACCTTCCTTCATCACTCAGCATTCACGCCCCGCCTTTCCTGAGCAGCCACCCTAGATCAGGCCCAGGGCTGGGTGCCAGGGATAGGGGAAGGAGCCAGACACAGCCCCTGCTCTCCCAGGGTGCACAGTCGGACTGCAGGGCAGGGGAAGTCCAGTCCAGCCACATCCCCATGCAGCGTGGACGTGCAGGACCCGGCCATGCGGGGACACAGAGGGCCGTGGGCAGAGAAGGACATCGAAAGGCAGGGGTGGGGTGGGGCGGGAGGGAGGAATGAGCCTCCACTTCACGTCTCCCCCACTTTCTTGGAGACCAGTCCCTGGCATTTGGGGGGGCGGGAGGGGAGGACAGTGTGGAAACCACAGAACTTCATTTCCTTTCCTAAGCTGGTTTCTGGGCAGCCCTTCCCTGCCAAGTTTCTGCCTGAAGCAAATTAAAATGGCAGAGTTATCAAGCCTTGAAGAAAAAATGGAGGTTCTAATGGAAGTGCAGCTCAGCCTTGCCCACAGCCGTGCGGGAGCGGCGGTGAGGCGCACAGAGCCGCAATTCAATTAGCCGCTGCGAGCGCCCGCAGAAAAATCAGCGGCATTTCATTTCCTCCGACGGCCACCCTGCGCTAAGCAGCGAGGCTCTGGGGCCCTCTCCTCCAGGGTGGGTGGGCGGGGGGGCGGGGAGCGGGGCAGAGGGGGGGGGGCGCGCGGCTGCTCGGGTTTCTCCTTGCGACCCGGTACGTGGCTCGGAGAACAGCGAGCTCTTTCTTCTCCTGCAGTCAGGCTGAAAACCCTCGCTGCTACTGGAGAGAGTCATGTCAGGCATTTAGCGGCATCGATCCAGCCCGCCTCTGGCTGGCAGGCAGCCAAAAAACTAAGTATTTTTTATTGCTTCGGCGAGGCAAGGAAATATGAATGAAGCTACCTCTAATTGGACTCCAGACTAACCCCTCTGGGACAGCTTCCAGCCCGTGCAGCCGTCCCCCTCCCGCTCGTCCGCGGCCCTGTCCTTCCTGCGGGGGCCTCATCTGTTGACAACCTGGTTTGCAGAGGGCTGCTCGCTGCAGGTTGCACAGCGTTGGCCGCCGCGGCCACAGGCGGACAAGCCCTGCTGCCTCGCCCGCACCGGGCCCGGGACAGATGGCGGCTTGACGCCTTCCCACCGGACTCCCCTGAGTCTGCCGTGCAAGGGTGTGGACCAGCGCTGCAGAGTGAGGAGCTCAGCTCTTGGGGGGTTCCCCGGGGGATTCTTTTAGCAGAAAGCTTTCGCAGACTGGGGCACAAAGCCAAATGCAAACAGCAATGGGGAGGAGGACGATGTGAAGACAGAGGGCGTCGGGCGTCAAACCCTCGTGTCACTCGGCAGCGGGTCCTTGTTAACCGGGTCACCTCCCGGATGCTGGGTGCTCTTGTGAGGGGGCTTCCTGACTAAGCGGGGAGGCTTGGCTGGGCAGGAATATGGCCGTGGCACAGATACAGAAACTAAGGCTCAAAGAGGCCAAGAGAGCCACCCGGCGTCCCATGAAGCCAGGACCAGACCAAGGCCTGGAGGGGTCCAGTCCACCCTCCACTCCTATCTACGCCTACCACCTCTCCAAAAATGCCACCTTCTGAGGATCAACGCTAAAGCAATCAAAGTGGATTTTCAGCTTCAGTTTTTCCTTTCTGATATACTGAGCCATTGCTGGGCCCAAAGGCGCACCTGGATTTCTGAGCACGTCGGCAAGTCGAGAGGGGACGAGAGCACTATTGCTAATTGGGATCAGCCTGGTGGAGGGCTGGGCGGGAAGGGGGTCGGGATGGAGCTGCCCGAGGAAGCTGCCGTCTAGATGGTTAGTTAACTGCCTGACCTTCCAAGTCCTACTTAACACGAGGTAATAACCAAAGCCATCCTCACAGATTAGATGGCCCCAGATACAAGGACAGCGATGAGGAATGAAATAGCTTTGCTAATCGCTGGAGGATTTTTTTTATCCAGACTCCACTGCGCTTACTCAGAAGGCTTATTCACTTGAAACAGAACCTCTGAGCCTCAGTGTGATCAGAAAGATTTACAACAAATCTCAGAGCTGGCAGACATGCAGAAAGCCTGGCCTTAATGCTTGCTTGCTAGCACTTTCCTAAACCGAGTTTAAGCCCAGAACACAGAGAAACCTCGGGCGTTCGGAGGAAGGGAGGAGGATACAGGATCAGACAGGGGACAGCCAACTTGGGAGGAGGGAAGCGACCCTGCCCAGGACACAGGACCCCCAGGCTGCTTATGGAGGCCCGGTGACTCCACAGACTGGCCAGCTGACCTCTCTGGTTAATCACCACTCATAAAAAAGAGGGTTAGAGCTCACTTAAAGCTACTCATTTGCCAAATGATGGACGGAAAGCCTGGAGAGACCCCCCCCACCCCAGGATCCCACCTGCTCCGCCCCCCGCACCCCAAACACACTCCACACGCTCCAGAGTGCTGACACTTACCGCGCTGGATTCTCTTTCTTTGGGGACGGAAGGCCCGGACAGGAGGGGGGGCAGGCCCCCCAAAAGAAAAAAAAAAAAAAAAAAAAAAAAAAAGGGAAAAGGTCAGTCTCACACAGCTGGCTTTTATGCTTTGCTAGTGGATGGGTTTTAAAATGGGCAGCAGGCCTAGCTGAGTCACTTGGGGTCAGCCAAGGCAGGGCCATTAGGTGACATTTCCTATTCCCGCAAATTAACCGCCCCAGTCCCCCACGCTCCCCCTGGCCACCAGTCCTGTGTGGGCCGGTCAGGGCTGGGGGGGTGGGGGCTGTGGCCCTGCTCTGCCTGACACACCACGAAGGGCACCCAGATCCCTGGTCAACACTTTTTAAAGCCACCAGCTTGCAAAGGATCTGGGTATTGAGCATGTTGTTGTTTAAAAGGAACTGAGGGAGTGGGTTTTGTTGTTTTTTTTAACTAACACCATTCTGTGCGTCTTTGCGGAGAAGCCTGGTCATCCTGCACAGCAGCTGAGCACTAGCTCCCTGATTCTCCTCTCAGCTGTGAGGACACCTCTCCTCTGCCAAGTGCACCAGCCCTCTGCAGGGACACGCAACTCAGTCTCTGCTTCCCACACTCACCTACCGCCCTGGCCTGGGCCGGATACCCTGGTCAACAGCCAAAGGCCAATCAAATCATGGTGTACACCTTCAACTTACACCATTTTGTATGTCAATTCTATCTCAATAAAACGGGGAAAAAAGTGTCTAAGGGCAGACACCACACGAGTTGGCAACTTTTGGAAAGGGCCTGCCAGGGAGCCCTGACTTTTCCTTCCCTGACAAACTATGCCCTCTTGGGCCCTAGTGGGCGCAGCTTCCAGGGTCCTCACGGTAAGGGCCCAGTGAAGGGGGCGGGCGTTCTCGTTCCAAGTATTCCCGATCATCTCCCTGCAGTAGAGTGATGGCTATCTCTGCTTAAAGACAGTCGACGTGCAAGTCTTTACTTGAGCGCCAACTGTGTACCTTTTCCAAGGCACCTACGCTGGTGAAAAGCCAGGAACTTGGCCCCTGTTCTTGAAGGACTAATGATCTTGGTGAAGACAAGACATTCTCCAGGGGCAGGCTACAAGAGGACAGCAACCTAGGGCTCATTCTTGGGAATTGGAAAAAGGTCCCCAGCACAGACTGGAAGGCATCTTGAAGGAATGGGCCTGGGCTGGCCCTTTAAGGATGGGCAGCGTGTAGCTGGGGGGATGGGAGGACGCACGAAAGGTCTTCCGGGCCGGAGAACACCCGGTACATAGCAGGGATTGAGGGGTAGTCATGGAGGTGGGCAGTGGGGCTCCGATTCCCATGTACCAGGAATTCGACAGATAGCACCACATCTTTTGCTAACTCCTCCCCAGGGTGACAACACTTGCTGTGTCCCCTCGCAGTAGGACCTACAGGACATCCGCCCTGCCCCCACCCCCAGCCCAGCCCTGCCCTCTGCCCCAGCTCTGGGCCGCACCTCTGTGGTCCAGCTCATGGTGGTTCTTCTCGTCCTTCACCGTCAGGTGGGCCTGGCTGCCCAGGGCGCCAAGTGCCAAGAGCCCGGCGCTGCTCCCCGTCACCGGGGGGATCCCTGGGGGCTGGAGGCCTGACGGGTGGGGTGGCAACTGGACCGGGGGGCCGTGCGTGGCGTGGGAGAGGTGCTGGGCCTGGAGCTGCTGTTGCTGCAATGAAGTGGGTGGTGAGCACAGCTGAGCAGGGACGGCGGGGGAGGCCGCTGGGGGGTAGGGAATGCCCCCAAACCCTGTACCCCCAGCTCAGTCCACATGCTGTCTGGCTGAAGCAAGTCTGTTAACCGACGGCAATTTAGGCACAAGACTTTTGTCTTCAAACTCTCCACCCTTCCCCCCACCCCAGTTTCAAGACAGAATTCCTCAGTGTACATTTCCAAGCCCGAGATAAAGAAAGCATGCATTTAAGAACCAAAGAATCATCAGGGCTCCCTCTCTGTTAAGGGGGATCCATTTTTAAGCGAGCAGTCACACTTGCTCATGCTTGCGTGCCTTCCAACATTCGCAGCCAGGGGCTCCCACCCTGCGCCTGTAACCTGGGAAGCTTCCCGAATTCTCAGGAACTCCAGGCTGGCTGGCTGAGCCAGGGCCAGGCCACAGAAGAAAATCCCTGAGATCAAGGGGAGCTTGGGGCCAGTGGAACGAGAGCTGATGTCGGCGGACATCAGAGAGGAGATCAGAGTGACAAGAGTGGAGGTTTGGCACTTGACGGACCAGGATTCAAATCCCGACTCTGGTACTTCCTAGCTGTGTGACTCCAGGCAGGTCACTCATTAAGTGATCTCACAACAACCGCTAACATTTACCAGAGGGCTTACAATGCCCACCCCCCTCTCCGTTGTTCTAAAATCTACACCCACATTAAGGTAACAGTGTGAACAATCCCAGTCGAGGTTTGGCTCCCTGAGGCCCCAGGGACCCCCACCCAGACTAGCCCCAGGGTGTTCTCTCCCCCTCCACATCCCACACCCCAGGGACTGGCGTGGGCAGCCTGGTCCTCTGCCCAGCAGCCGCTACAAAATGCCCTTTATCTCATCATTCCTAACTTTGCGCCAAGAACCACAGGAATTGTGGGGCGGGCTACACCATGGCCAAACATCCCTGAGGAATGGCTGGGGCCTTGGGTATGCTGATTGCCACCCATGCCAATATCTTCTCCACGAGTACGGGAGAAGGAGACCAAAATTCACTGAATGTCTGAGTTAATGCGCGGCACTTTCCAAATATTCTCTCTGACCCTCCCGGCCCGGGAGGGGGAAAGGAGGGTTTGTGCCCACTTTACAGATGGCAAACTGACACTTAGGGGGCTGGAATGGGCGGCCAGTAACTAGCCAGGTCCAACCACTAGTGGGTGAGACCTGGACTCAAATCTGTCAACCACCAATCTTATCCAAACAGTGTTCCTAAGGAGACCCCCCCCCACCCCAAAGCAAGAAGAGCTGCAGGAGAGACAAAGAGCAAAAATCTGACAAGCTTGCCTGTCGATATAGACTTGGCTTTCGGGCCACACCGGCAGACAACAGAACACAGGGGGAAGGTCTACAGTTCTGGTTGGAGGTGAGGCTCTAAGAGGCAGGAAGTGTTTGCAGTCAGGGGGTGAGGGCCCTGCTCTCCCCCAACGACCTGCAAATGGCAAACCTGGCTCATCTGGAAGTTACTGGTAACCACAGACACCACCACACTCCTGATCCCCAAGGGCTTTTTTCTCAGCTCTGGGTCAAAGGCTGGGACCAGTGTCCATCACTCAGAGCTGAGACATCCACTGTTGGATGATTTATGGAAGCTGCTGGTGCACCCTGACTCCAGATCTGCCCCGAGGTACCAGAGCAGAAACAAAGCCAGGGCAGGGGACCCCATGCAGAGACCCGCCCCAGCCCGCCCCAGAGACTCAGGCGCTTCTTGGGACACGGGAGCTTACATCTCACCTCCCCTATCCTTTCTTTTCAAAGAAATTATAATTCTTAGGTCTTATTACAAGAAAAAAAGTATATGCGGTCAGAAGATATGAAACATCAGTATGGATTAAAAAGTTGTTCTTTAAAAATTACCCTTCAATCCCACTCCCTAGAAGATTCCACCATTCCTCTCTCTAGAATTTTCCTTTACGAAAAGCTACACACTGTAAATGTATTCTTAAATCACGAGTCGCTTGCCAACCTCACTACTACTATTACTACTACTACACAACTGGATTTTAACTGAAGACTGTTCTGTACCAATCATCACGTCCTTTCCAACGGCTGCCCATCATTCCTCGGGGTGGGCCAACCATCCAACTGTATCTACACTCCCGGTCTTAAAATGGGTCTCCATCTGCAGCCCCGTTGTTTTAGACCAGTTGCTGGCAGGCCCTTTCATTTTGCCAGTGTTAACTATTTAGTAAAATCCCAGAGAGCAACGAGTGAGGTATTTAATCCACTTTTTTACAGGGCACAGCCAGGTGAGATCCCTGGAGGGAGCGGCGAGGAGGGGAGAAGGGCTTCTGGGAAGCAGCTGCCTGGGTCCAAGGCTGGCTCCCTCCATGAACAATTCTGTCTCTAGAGAAAGAGCTTTACTACAGATTTGTGCCCAGGCAGAGATGCAGTTGAATAACTCCAAACACCCCGATTCTTACCTTACCAGGTAAGCTCTGTCCTCTTTACCCAACCTTCTCGGCTCCCTGCCCAGGTCAAATGCTTCCTCCTCTGGAAGCCCTCCCCATCAGCCTGGTCAGCACGGAGGTCTCCCTTCTGACACCGGGGCCAGACAGGCTAAGGTGGACGTCCAGCTCTACCCTTTAACCTTAGAGGAGTCAGTGGACCTGTCTGGGCCTCCGTTTTCTCCCTGTGCAAGGCCCACACCCGTGATATTACCTG
The DNA here is from genome assembly GCF_002201575.2 of Neomonachus schauinslandi. Taxonomy (NCBI): domain Eukaryota; kingdom Metazoa; phylum Chordata; class Mammalia; order Carnivora; family Phocidae; genus Neomonachus; species Neomonachus schauinslandi. The sequence continues at coordinate 107,933,195 of NC_058411.1, forward strand.
TCAAGGCACAGCAGGTGCTCAGTTCACGGTAGCAAAAACTATGAATGGATCACAAATACAACCATTTCGTTCATCTTTATGGGATGCTTGCCAACTTGTGAGTTCCAGGAAGACGGGGACCTTGTGTTATCCATCCCAGCACCTCTAATGGTGCCTGGCTTGTCTGCTCAGTGTGCATTTGCTGGGTAAGTCAGTGATAATGTTGCAAAAGGTAGACATGGAGAGGTTGGGAAGTAAGTCAGCACAGGGGCTCTGTCCAAAAGGGACCATCCACCTCCCAGATCCGCGCCTCCTCTCCAAGGCCCACTGAGATACAGCTACAACAGTTCGTGGGGACAAGGAGCATCCGTGGAGTGTGTCCTGCTTCCTGGAAACATGAACCCGTGAACCAGCATCAGAAACTTGGAACAAAGGCTATGGTGGCCTTTTGGAGAACAGCGGCTTTTCAAAGCTGCTGAGCTTCCAAGCCTGGGAGGGTGATTTTCTGCCAGAGCATGTCCGACATCAGTGTCTTCTTTGCAACAGAGGAAAGGAAATTTCCATATACTTCTTATCTTCCAGTACAAAAGCACCCCCTGTGCAGCCAGAAAGTCCCCTGAGAGGTCCTCTGCATGGTTTGAAGGCACAGTCAGGAGTGGCCCGGCGGGCTCCAGGAAGCAAGGACGTAAGTGCCGACCGCTAAGGGCAAGGGCAGTTGCCGGCGCTTACTGGGCGTGGGGTCTGCTCATCACAGTCTTGCTTGCAACACAGAGTGAAACAAAATTTTCTCCCCAGAGGGGCAGGGGGAGCTGGAGGGCAACGATGCACCTGCCCTGCTGTCCCCTGTCACAGCCCCACCCCTCCGCAGGCAGGCAGGGCACAAGCCGGCTGGCCTCGGGCTGCACTTCTAGCCCCTGTGGCCCGTCCCTGACTTCAGAGGACGATGTGCTGAAATACGGCGCCACGTGAGTGGGGGGTGACAAGTGGGGAAACATAGAATCAAGGCTACTGTCCAAGAAGGGACGGAGCTCACCACTTCACTGCAGCCCGTCTCCAGTTTCTACTCCTTCCAATACTGGGATGTGAAAGGAAGTCAGCAACCCACCCCCTCCATCCCCAACCCCCAAAGGGGCTAATTGCCTAGAACCGAGCCTGCTCAGGAGTACCCGTCCCTCCTGTAATATTTCATGCCATAACACAAGCATGTCAAAGCAGGTGGCCCGTGGGCTCCTAAGTGTGTGCCTGTCCTCCACGCGCATGTCAAGTGCCTGTGGCCTGAGCTCAGAGGGTAGGGCCACTCACAGGAGAGGCTGCTGGGGAAGAGCTCCCTCGCAGAGTAACTGGATTATGCACATCACGCTGTAATGCCTTTGCTGGCTGATTTAATGCTTCACTTCTCAGGTTCATGATTTGGGTTAAACTTAGTGACATCGCCCACGCATTTCCAAAGCGCAGACCCACTGAGGACACCCACCAGAGGAAGCCCAGAGTTCTGACTGCATAAAATGGACACTTCCTGCCCTCCCGGAAAGGGGAGAACAGCCCTGGGCCTTCCCTGGGCCCTGCCTCCTCACTCGGCTGGTGGGCCCCGCAGCTCGGCGCACGCTCTGTAATAGCTTTTAGAGTCCCCAACAACCCCTGCTATCCTATTTCGGAGGTGCGGACAGGCTCGGGGAGGCAAGCAGAGCCGGCACACCCGCACCCCACCATGCTGCCGCTGCCGGGCTGAAAGAAACTCATGTGTTCTGAAGCACGCCCTCTTCACCTTCTTCCTCGTGGAAAACTCAGGCGAGTGAATCCTGCGCATCTACACCCTGGAGTGAATGCAAGACCCTCGGGTGCAGCTTCAAAATACTGTGTCGTCTGTGACAAGCTACAGTCTCCCCCTTCCTCCTCCTCACCACCCCCACCCCCAAAAATCAAGTCAACACTTTATAACATGTCTTCCACTAATACAGTTCCAAGGGAATGCAGACCAAACTGTCAGCGGGCAAATGCGGTAAGAGCCCCTGCATCCGTCAGGTTCAATGACCTTGGGCCAGCACAGAGCAATGTAAAAGTATTCTGGAAATGGCTGCGAGGTCAGCTCACAGGGTCTACAATCCGCCCAGGGATGCCTTCCGCTAGATGCTGCTCCAGGGACAAACCCCACCCTCAGGCACAGGGATCTTGACTCTCTGAGGATCCCTCTCCTAGTAATGTGGATCCAAGAAATAGGGCCTAGCACAGTACGGGGTCAACAATAACGGGGCCCTGCCAGGCCCCGGCTGGCACACAGAGATCTTTGGGCCCGTGTTCCCTCAGGGGAATACTTGAGGTCCCCAGAAAGGGGTTGTGCTGGGCCAGCAAGCCTGGGCTCCCCCCATCTGCCCCTTCACACCAACCTGATGGTGGTTCCGAGTCTTCCTCTCCAGGAGACCCTAGAAATACTCTACTCCATGTGGGAAATAAGCCACGACAGGTGCCCACAGCAGATATACTGAACTGTCGAGCCAAGACACGACCTCGGAGTCCTTCAACCCCATGCCCAAGACAGCCATGAACACCAGACTGAAGCAGGCACACCATACGAAACTTACCTAGCCCTCTTCCGTCTTTTCACAACTGGAGAAACTGAGGCCCGGAGGCATGGAGGGCCTTGCCCAAAGCCCTCCTAATTCCCAGACCAGGAGGCTGGGCTACTTCTCCCTCCAGACGGGCAAATCCAACAACACCATGGTGTGGGGCGGGGAGGGGAGCAGCCTTCCCTTCACCGCCCTTTACCGCTGGGGCCAGGACCCCCACCCCCCGCCTCCACTCCAGCTTCCCCAGTCAGCTCAGGCAGCCAGCCCGCTCGGCCCGCTCCTCCCCGGCGGAGCGCAGTCAGGCCTGGCTCCCCAGTGCGAGCAGGCCTCAGCTGTCCCCAATTCCTGCCTGGTGAGGCTCTGTCAGGTGCAGCGACGAGACGGCCGCCTGCTTAATGACAGGGTGCCGGCTGCATTCACTTGGAGCCCGAGAAGCAATTACCTTGGAAATGGGGGTCACAGGCCCCACTCGCTGGCTTTAATTGAATTCCAATATCTGCCTTGAGCTGCCAAGACCTAACCTGCAGCTTCCTAAATACTACTTAAAGGAAGGGGAGCTAAGCCAAGCGGCACTTCCTCCCCAATCTCACCCTTTTTCTTAGAATTTAGAAAAAAGTTATTTCCATAAGAGGATTTTTAATTCCAAAGAGGGTGGCAGGAGCAGGAGAGGGGGGCCCACTGGGGCCACTGTGCGGGCGGGAGGGCTCGGCCTGGAGAGGGGACGGGACGAGGAGCTGGAGGAGGAGACATTTCGGAGGACAGAGTGCACGGCACACTTCCCGCCGCCGGGGCCCCTTTCCACCGCTATGGGAGACGTAAACTGGTCACCCAGGCGGGCTGCCCAGGGAAGAGCCCGGGGCTGAGTCAGGCCCCCGGGCCTCTGGCTGACTTTGTGCCCATCCTTGAATCACTGCCCCTCTCTGTGAAATGACAGCATTGGCAAGATCAGTGGTTCTCTACCAGCGGCCATCCCGCCAACCCCTAGGGACATCTGGCAATGTCTGGCGACATTTTTGGGTACTACCGGCATCCAGTGGGTAGAAGAAAGGGTTGCTGCTGGACATCCTATAATGCACAGGACTGGCCCCACAACTGAGTATCTGGCCCCAAACTTCAGAATGTCGAGGCTGAAGAACCCCGGGGTTGGCTGATCTCAGGGACGACAATAAGCTTTACGGTACTATGGCTTCCCCGTCAGGGAGCTGCCTCCCAGCTCAACGGCTAAAGACACTGACCGCTTACTCATAGTCCCCTTTCTGGACTCTCCTCTGCTCCTCCCACACAGTAGGTGGGGTCTGCTCCTCCCCAGCATCCCCAGGCTTCAGACCAGGCAAACGCTTCCATGCCCTCCCCCCGCAGCGTCCGGCAGCTGCCATGGGGCCGACACCAGGACAGAACCGGGTCACCGTCATAGGTCCCAAAAGCAGGACGACGGAGCAGTGGGCCAGCATCCCTCTGCCCCTCTGCCCCCAGCCTACCCCAGCACATCTGGCCCAGGGAGATGGTCCACTCCCTCCTTTAACAGATGCAGAAACTGAGGCCCAGGAAGAGGCAGGACCTGCCAAAGTTACACAGGAAAGAACTATAACCAGAATGCACATCTCAGGGTTTCCGCCCCAGACCGAAAATGCAAGAGTTGTCATTTATCCCACCAAGCAGAACATTCTGGGGCCTTCGGTTCCACCATGAAATAATGACATCACATAAGAACAAAAGAGAAATGAGGACCAAGCAGGGTCCCAGAACGTTAGGGCTGATGGGACCTCAGCCATTTGGGCCACTGCTTCCCAAACCTGACTACCCTTCATTCGGAATGATCTGGAAAACTTCAGAAACACAGATTCCCAGCCCCACCCCCAGACCTATGGAAAAGAACTCTGGGGTGAGTGCCCTGGAGTCTATATTGCTCAGAAGCCCCCCTGACCCAGCTGTCTGGGGATGGGAAGCAGTGATCTCACCGACCCCGTTCATTTTAGGGACAAAAGGTAGACAGGCACACCTGAGGCTAAGAGCTTTGCCCAGAGTCACATGAAAAAACCGTTTTTCCTCAGCTGCTTATCTTAAATATCCCTAGCCTCACACCAAAGCAGGAGAAAGATGCTCTGTGAATCCAAGAAATGCATTAAAGATGCAAGCCAGATAGGGACGCAAAAGAGGAGAGATCTGGCTTCCTCCTTTCATGGAGGGGTCCGACCAAAGTGGACCTCACAAAGCACTCTTGGGTATTTTTCCCAGTGCATCTGGGAAATCCCAGCTGGAATTCCCAAGGGCGCACAATCCACACTCAGGCAGGCAGCTCAGTGCATGGCGCAATTAGGCCCAAACCCCAATTCCACAGCACGTTTCAGATCAACAGTACAACAGAGACAGTTCTGATCCCAGCTGGCCAAAGAAGGGCAGACCTTTGCCAGGGAGGGGACACAGGGCAGACGGGCCCCCCAGGGGAGGCCTGAGGAGGAGCTGGGCATGAGCGTTATCTCAGAGCCTGCCCCCCTCCATGGTGGGGACACCAAAAGCTGGAGGAGGTTGGGGCTGGTGAGTTTAGAGGTGGAACTGAGGCATGTCAGACAACCCGTCAATTTGGGGAACAGGAGGTAACTGGGGGGGCTCGTGGGGAGAGAGCCCCGAATGGGTCCAAGCCATGGGAAGCCAGAGCCCTGGGGCCGCCATTCTTTGAGGCCAGCTGAGGTCAGGGTCGATCTCTGGTTATGGTAAATGAGAGGAATAAAAGGGCTATACACACGGTGAGAGGCAGATTGGGGAGTCCACGTACCCCGATGATGGCGTTTAGCTCCGTCATGGTGACCTGCTTGGCCCTCTCCACCGCCTGCGCCACCTGCTGCTGGTGCTGGAGGACACAGGGAGCGGGTGAGATGCACTGCTCCCCGGCCACAGGGGGCACAGCGAGGGCCGCGGGGGACAGGCCGGGACGCAGCCCCCGCACGAGGCAGAGGAGGTCCATGAGACAGGTGGCCCAGGCCTTTCTCCCTTCTGCTTTAAATGCTTTCCAATGAGCACGTATTACTTTTGCAAGCACGACTTCCCACACATTGTTTTCAGTTAAAACAGCAATGAGCCCAAAGACCCGCCTCCCTCTACCACACATACAAAAAAAGTCCTTCTGTGCCTTTGAATATGAGCTGGAGAGGAGAGGACAGTTCTCATTATTAATTTTCTAAATGCAGTAATGGCATTCGTCACAGAGAAGGGGGTTCCCATTTTCAGGAGACGCAGCTAGGAATGAGTGCTGAGTCAGGGTATCTGCAACTTACATTCAAGGAGTTCAGAAGAAAAGTATGTGAATCTAGAGGTACTCAATCCCTAGCTAAGTGAAGAGAAAAACGAAAATGTGTCTGGAAAGACAGAGAGAGAAAGTGGCATGATGAACCCTAATAAAAACCAGGGACTTGGTATATGATAATGATGTGTCAACTCAGGCTTGTCAACTGTAACAAATAACAACACTCTGGTGCGGGATGTTGGTAACGGGGGAGATTTCTGTACCTTCCACTCATAGGTTGCTGTGAACCTAAAATCACCCTTAAAAAATAAAGTCTATTTTAAAAAAGGTATGTTTTTGGTGCGTTCATTCCCTTCGGCCTTGAGATAGCACCTGCCTTGTATGTAGCTGTCTCCCTTACTGGGCTGTAAGCTTGAGGACATCACTATATGGTGTTTTCACATGGACTCGATCATTTACGGGTCGCTACTCTGACTCAGAGACCTAGGAGTCCGGGAGGGAGCTGAGGTGGTCCCAGCCCCTCAGTGGGCACGGAGGCCAGGGCCTACCCCAGCTGGAGGGAGCTCTGCTGGACAGAAACAGGTCCCTCTTAGGCAGCTCACCTGTCTGACCTGCATCAAGGGACCTCCTTGGAGACACTTCCCTCATCTCCCCCACTAGCCCAGTCCAGGCCTCAGGTGGTGGTCCCTTGGGAGGTGTGCTTAGAAGGTAGTATGACTGGTCATGCCTCTAGGGAGGACACTCTGTCCTAGGGGCTAGGGTCCCCCTTGGGTACTCATTCCCTTTATAAGGTCTGCCCCTCAGCACTATCTGGCCAGGCTTCTTGCTCCTAGACATTTCCAGGTGTGGGAGATGGGGCACAGACAAACAGAGGCTAGGAATGGCCGTTTGGATGGGGGTGGAGGCAAAGAGGGCTCCCACTGCCCATCGCTAGCCCCCTCACAGGCCAGGACCCTCCTCTCTTCGGTCTCAGGAAGTAGCAGAGAACCAGTTTTACCAGAAGAACGAGCAAATGTTCTCTCTGATGTACTGGAGCATTTTCTCTAAATCCTCAGGTTGCTAACTTCAGTCTCTATGAAAGAACAGGGGCTGGGGCTCCAGGGGGACCCAGGCTGCACCGTGCAGCATTGCACTGGAAAGACAAGGAGGACACAGTTAAAGAAGGTCTTACCTCTTGTGACAGAAAAGGCATGATCTGTGCTAGAATCGTGTTCAACCTCTTCGCAATCTCTGTCTGCAAAAGAAGAGAGACGGCATGAAGCGTAGGCAGATACATCAAGTTGCCGAAATGTCCCACAGGTTATCAATGCACTCCCCCAAAACCACAGACCCCCCAGACAGGCTCCATGCCCCTCCCCCTCAGCTGACCCCCTGCCAGAAGGCCTTGCTAAATCCACAGCCCTCCCCCAGCCAGGCTGCCTTGGCTTTGGGGAGCTCCAATTTCCTATCAGAGGGGGGTCTACATGTGTGGTTCAGACCATAGAGAGTCTGCCCACTCTGGACGGAAGCCCTGATTAAAAACAAAGCAGAACGGAAAAGGAATGACCCCACCCCCACACCCCACTGCATACCCCAGTAAAACCCATTATCTGGGTGAAGTGTTGCCCCATGACGACAGCAGGACAGGTTCTCTGGCTCTCAAAGCAGGTGACACCTTCCAGGGCCTCTTTCAGCCCTCTCCACTTTTCACTTTGCCTCTCCCCCACCAGACGGATCCCTCCCCCGACCCAGCCTGAAATCCCACCACGAATGATTCCCATTTTAGGGTTAAAGCAGTGCCTTCTCGAAGAAGCTGCTCAGGAGGTAACTCGTTGGAACCCCAATCCTTCCTAGAAGTTGATCATGAGCTGACCACTTCTCTGCTCCACCCCCAACATGCCAGCCAAGATCATATTTAGATAAATATCAACAACTTCTGCCGCCCCTGTCCTACGTTAACCCCCTGATCTTGGATCAAGAGCGGTCTGAAAAAAAAAAAAATAGTGCCAAATGGTTAACTGTGTCCAGACAGGAAGGCCTAGGCCCCCTGACAGACAAGGCTCAGGACTGCCTTTCTTATCTCCTGCTGAATCCTGAGGCCGCTAGGACTGAGGTCCCAGTGTGGGCTTCAAAGCTCTCATCAGCCCACAGCAATCTTCCAGAGACAAAACCATGACAACAGCCTTTACAAATCTCTGATCATCGTCAAATGGCTCTTGATGAGAAATCCTGGTGCACTTAAAAACAATGATGTCTGAAGGCTTAGAAATGGAGCCCAGACCTTGGGAGAATTCCTGGAGCTAGCACTCCACCTCCCTCTAACCCCCAGCCACTAATGAGGACGCCTCTGGTTGGTGAAGAGACAAGACAGGCCATCAACTGGGAACCTGATAGGCTTGTGTGGCCCTACATCCTGGGGCTGCCGGCCACAGTGGCAGGCTCCAACACAGACAGTCTGTCTACTGGGGGCGTACTGGGTGGGGACCAGGGATTGCTCCTCTCTCCTGGAACACTCCGATCCTCAGGGCAGGGCCACAGTTGCCCCTGTGGGCATCCGGGGTGGAACAATTCTTTGTTGCAAAGGACCGAATGACCCACTGAATGCCAATAATGGGTCCCACTTCCAAATTCCAGGGTAGAGAGGGAGTGTTCCCCTAGCTGAGACCTCTGGGCCTTATTGCCCCATTTGCCATTTGGGTATGCTCCAGTAAGGACACTGGACACCAGGGCTTCTCAGCCTCAGTGCTGCGGACATCAAGGCCAGATACTTCTTTGTGGAACGGAGCTGTTCTGTGCATTGTAGGGTTTTTAGCACCATCCCTGGACTTGACCCACTAGATACCCATCATTTATATTGTAAGGAATCTAGGAAGATGACTAAGTAATTACTGTATAAATTATTAATCTAAGTAAGTGGGAAGAGTTCTTCTCCCAAACAGGATCCTTTCTCATTTCTGTTCATCTTTCTCTCGATTGATAGTGGGGAAGGGGAAGGAAACAGGATCAGGGGTGTATATGGCAGGAGTTCTAGAACACTCCGCCAGTCTGCATCTCAGTCCATACCTGCATAGGGCAACACGGTCATTCAACTGACGGATGTTCACGTGCCATATCAGAATAGAAGGATATATTAAAAACAGAGAACAGACATAAACTAAACCAACCAGGCTCATTGGTCCAAAGCGTCTTACCACCAATGACCAGCACAGCAGTGCCTAGCACACAGTACGTACTCAGTAAATATTTAGCTGAAAGAATCTCACTAGCCTCCGTGCATTGATTTTCCAAGGCCCCCCTGGCTGCAGATCTGGGCCTGGCCCACGGTGACACCTGCCCAAAGCAGGTGTCACCTGCTTTGACATCTGTGGGAAGGGCCTCGGTGGATGGAATGTTGACATAACAACTGGGAGATGGGGCGGGCAGCAGCCCTTGGCCAACAGGGTGAGGCAGGGCCATGGAGCCAGACCAGCCACAAGCCGTCTCGGTGGGTCTCGCTGGGTGTCCGGCTGCTGCCCCCACCCCTGAGCCAGGAAGGCAGGCGGCAGGCAGGCTTGGAACCTTCCCAGTTACTTTGGCCTACGCAGCAACTACAGCTCTCGCAACCTCTGGGGTGGGTGGTTATAAAAGGGTTCCCATCTGTTGCTTCCTTCCCCTAGCAAAGAGGTCAAGTGTCAGGGTCTTGGCGGTTCCAGGCAAAAAATGAAAAGTAGCTGGCCTTCCCCTTCCCCATACCCTTTAGCAAACATGTGGCCACAGGCTTCCCACAGGTGGGATCCTCCTGCAGGGTTTGGTCGGGAGCCCAGCATCCTCTGGCTATGAGGAAAAGGGACCTGCTAAGATTTCCCGTAGCTGTGCCCAGCTCCAGGCTTGGCATCCAGGCCACCAGGTGACCACCACTGGCCCCTGAGAAGCCTTGCGGGTGGCCCCGAGCAAGTGCCTAGTCTCACCCTTCCACCCTACTGGAAGCAGTTCCTGCCACCTTCGCCCACCTCCCAATACCACCCACAAACATCCACCGAGGGCCATCAGAACCACTCCACACAGACAGGGAACCTTCTGGAGGCCGGGGCTATGGGCATTCAGGCCCCGTTCTGGGCCTGAACTCAAGGCTGGCCTGGTTGCATAAGACAGAATGACACAGGGTTGGGAGGTGGGGCAGAGGGGAGGGAGGGGGCGCTGCACACTTGGTGAGTGCTTACAGTAAACCAGGGCTTCCCTGTCCCTGGGTCTGGGGTGGGTGGGTGGAGAGCACGCCCACTATGTCCCTCCAAGCTGTCACTGCATGGTGATCGCCTGCCGCGGAGTGGCACTCCCCTCCCTGCTGGTCTCCCCAAACAGTAGAAGCAGGGAGTGAGCCTTACCCATCTCTCCGTGGGCCGCCCCACCCACCCTGGGAATGGGCTCGGCTCACTGGTGAGTCAAAGAATGGACAGGAAGACTATCCCCCTCAAGGACTGTTCCTTAACATTGATTTTTTGAAGGGTGCTGATCCCAGAGGGCAAGCTCCTGGAAATACAAGCTGACCGGACAGAGCCCCTCTTAACAACAACAATAATAATAATGATGGCTACCACACACCATCCCAGCTGTTCCCAAGCATTTCCCACGTGTGAGCTCACAGTAACCTTCCAGGGAAGGCCCTTACCACGACCATCTCCACGATTCAGATGGGGAAACTGACACTCGCCCAGCAATGTAGCAACCCCACTAAACAACTTCCTACCAAGAAGCCCAATTTCGACATTTTGAGAGAGCTTAGAGAAGTATTTTTGAAAGAAAAACTCCCATCGGGGTTAATCATGGACAGCATTTCCGATTAGAACAGCTGTTAAAACAGCATTTGGTCCAACTCAAATAAGCCCTAAATGTTCAGTTCCAAGAAGGGGAGAGGGGAATCAAGATATGTGACTTCCACAATTGGGACAGGTCACAAATCACAAAATGGAACTAGATCACATGCTGGAAAACTCCTCCTGGCAATCCAGGGCACCGTGTCATCAATAAGGCAGTCGCGGTCCGAGTGAGGCTGGTCTCCATCCTGGCCTCCGTCCTTGCCTCCGAGTGGGTCGCGTAAAGCCACCGCCTTTGAGCCAGATCTTCGGATGTGGACCTGGGAGAAGGTAGGTGCTTGCGCCGGGGAGACGGCTGCCTTTGGAAAGAGGTGTTTGGGGAGGCGGGTGCAGCCTTTGAAAGTTTCTTTTCAAGTGTGGTTCAAAGAAGGCAGCTTGGCTGGTGGGAAAAGACTGTTCCCCAGAAGGAGCTAATCTAGGAGACGCAGACAGAAGCAGTTCAGAGAAATGTGCCCAGAGACCCTGTGCGATTCAGAATCTGTGCTCCCAACTGGGCGCGGGGAGTAACATCTGCCCCGCGTCTCCGGCGAGATTGTTAGGCTAATAAATGACTGAAAACAAGATAGTGGGGGGCAAGTGTAATTTCCCAAGGAGCAATCTGCTCAGTGCGCCTTTGTAGCTCCCATTCGCGCGATGAGCATCTCAGGAAAGCAGGACCTGCGACCCTCTTGCTGTAAACCGAGGGTCCTTGAGCATCTTCAAGCTCTGCTTCTCCCATCACACTCCAGCATGCACGGTCCGGCTCACCAGCCGGGGGGCCCAGACCCAGGACACCGAAGGAGGGGAGTCGCAATCTGCTCTTGGTCCTCGCCCCACAGCCTCCTGCTCCTGGCCTTCAGCAGCCAGCCAGTCTTTGGCCTCCCTTTTCTTCTTCTTGAAAATGTAGCTGACTGCTCAACCCAGTCCACAGCCACCTCCACCCCATGGTCCCTCTGCTATTTATTTTAAACTGCCCCGTTGTCTGTCCCCGCCGGCTTTCGGGAATGCACACTTCATTTCAACCTCAGCCCAATAAAAACAATGAGAGGGAGAACTCTGCCAGGGGGAGACCCAAAGCCACGCAGAACCAACCTGGCTTCCACCCCCAGCTCTGCCTCCATCTAGCTGTGTGGCTTTGGGCAAATCGCTTCCCTCCTCCAGGTTCCAATTTCGTTGTCTGCAACACAGAGTGGCCAAGTGGTAACTTGTAAGATCCGGAAGCTGTCATTTCGCCTTAGCCTGCTAACCATTCCTGAATGGTGCTGTGACATGTCCTTCCTCCCTACAGCTCAGGAAAAGAGAGCATGGCAAGAGTTTAAAGGGTGATGAGGAAGAGACGAGCCCCGCTGGCTGGGGCTCGGTCCCAGGACCAGGCTTCATAGCACAAACGGTTGGAGAGAGCAGGGACATCCCATCTGTCAGTGCCGAGCAGCCACGGTAGGAAGGGCTCATCCTGCTCGCCGGAACGACAGCTTACTCCTCGAGAAACATGCGTGTTTGGGGTGGGGACTCGGTCCGCTCCGCGGTTCTTGAATTTTCATCAGGTTTTACCTGGTTTCTCTGACTCAAGTCTTGGGGTGTTCCAAGCAAGTAGGCTTCATCTCGAATTAAAATGAGAGGGGCACGGGGGTGGGGGGGAGAGGAAGCCGGGGGCTATACAGAAGGAGGAGGCTGCAGCAGCCGGGTGCCATAACCATGAAGTAATCAAATGCTGGAAAATGCTGGAACAATGTGCCTGAGTAATTTTAACTTAAAATATCCCACTGCATGTACCAGGCAATTCTAAATTGATAGGCCCTCAATTATTGGACTATACCATGAAATTCCTTGCCAGGCAGGTTCTCCTCAGACCGAGCTTGGACAGCTCTGAAATAAAGCAAGTGGGTGTTTTATCAGCGGCGGGAAGGAAGTCCAGGGACAGAGGGGTGAGACCTCCAGCAAAAGCCGGGATGGGGTTCCCCAGCCCCACTCCAGCCCTGCCACGGGCTCTACGGGAAAAGAGCACCAGTGTCTTAAAGAAGGGGGCAAATAAATGATCCATTTAGCAGCCCAGGGAGATAATGGCCCCTGCTTCTGGAGGGGCTGGGAGGGTTTACATCATAGATCACTCAATGATAGGTGAGCCTCCATAAAGGCCCTTTTAGCACTGACATATTGATCAAATTATATATAACTACAATGCCATTAAATATTTATGCCTTCGGAGGAAGCCTGCTGAATTCTTTATGCCGGGAGGGCTGGATACAAGAAAAGGCCCAGCCCGGTGTGACCCTGAGGATCTGGCTCCCGAGGGAGGGAATGGGACGCTGGCTGGGGCCAGCCTGGGCCGGGCATTCTGCACTAGCCCCCATGCCCTTCACGCAGGTAAGGATGGCAGTGAACATACGACACGCTTGCCCCCCACCCAGCTAAGACAGATGAAAGGCGAGAGGCCAGGGTGCCGGGCTTAGGACGTGACCCTCCACGTGCCACCCTGGAAGGAATTCCACCTTCCCTTCCTCTGCCTACCAGGAATCTCTGGCACTTTCTCCCAAGAGTTTAGGGAGTAAGGAAACTGGGAATGGTGAAGGCTCCCAAGGAAGGGGTAAGCTCCTGTGGGGGGAGGGGCGGGAGAGGAGGCATCTAGGCCACTGACCCGGGAGAGTGTTGGCAAGGCGAAGTCCCAGGTCTGTCCTGCACTCGGGCCTCAGTTCCCACTGCACAAAGGAGGGAGATTCGAGTGCAGTATAACCAGACCTCTCAACAATGAGTTAGGTGCTGTGTGAGAGCAAGCACCCCCCGTCCTGAGGAGCATTCAATGGCCACCCAACAGGGACACAGGGTCAGACATCACTCCAGGGGAGGGACCTGGGCCTAGGTGGCAGCCAAGTCCCTCCCTGGCTCTCAGACTCTACGACTTTCATTTTTCAGACTCTCAATTTCCATCCACCGGGCTTCCTGTTAACAAGATCCAATAATCTTTAAATATTTGTTCACTTTAATTTCTTGGTTCCCAAACACATTAAACTCCGCTTGCCTCCCACCCCCACTCCAGGGGATGGCCCTCAAAGAGCTTGCTTGTGTAGAAAGAACAGGGAAAGCCTTTGCAGATTAGACCTTCCCCCAACACTGCCCATTCATCCCAGGCACCATTAGCACCCCCCCAGCCCCTGACGCCCTCTGTCCCCTCCCTCCCCTCAGATAACCCTCGGCCTCCCTCCCCCACCTTCCCAGACTCCATTGGCCAACTCCCGCCAGGAGGAAAAATTCTCAATTCATCCCTGTGGGGTTGCCATGGCAACCCCCAGCCACCTAATCCCCCTTGGAACATTATGCAAATCTCCCTTTGCCCCTCAACAGGCTGTAAAAGTCACATTACCCTTGCAGAGGCAGCTCGTTAAATTTTGGGGGTCTCCCTGTAAGGTCAGCACTACGAATGAAATGCTGGCTATGACTTTTTAAGAACAGAGGCTCACTGGGAAATCCGGGTGGCAGGAAAGGAAAACAAGGTGTCCGGGGAGGGGACAGGCTGACTGTGGGCAGACACGTTCTAGCCGCCCACCACCGAGTTCACAACCGAAAAGCACGTCTGTCCCTCTTAGACTGAAAGGGTCAGAGGGTCCTGTCTCCCCAGACAAGGATGGCAGGAGTGGTGGCATTTCATAGGCCATAAAAAATCAAGATCGGTTATTTAGAAAAACTTGTTTATGGGTTGGGATGGGACCACCTCCCAAACCACCAACATATGCAACACCTCAGTTTACAGATAAGGAAAACAGGGCCCAGAGAAGGCAAAGAACTGTCCTACATCACAAAGCCAGACAGTGGCAACCAACTCTCCCAGCTCTTGAGCCAGAATTCTTCCTCCTACACCAAGGGTTCACACCCGGGGTGGGGTGGGGGGGCATTTTTGCTCCCCAGGGGACCCTTGGCAATGTCTAGAGGACAGTTAGGGGTGTCACAACTGGATCGGTGCTCCTGACAACTAGTGGGTAGAGGCCAGGGATGCTGCTAATCTTGGGGAACACAGGACAGCCTCACCCCAAAGAATTATCCAGCCTCAGATGTCAATAATGCCCAGACTAAGACACCCTGATCTGCACACGGCAGCCACACATTCTACTTAATTCTTAAAGGCCTTGTCTGGGGCCTTCCCAGCCCTGCAATCAAAGTCCTGAAGTACAGGTGAGTCCTGGGGGTGGGCATGTGGGGAGACCACGCCTTGATATGGCTCGGGGGACAAGTGGTTGGCCCATGAGTGAAACAGACAGAGTTTCTCGTTCTGAACCTGCCCCGGTCCACCGGAGCCCACGAGCCAGTCACTCACCCTGTCCAGATGTCCGTGCTCCCAGTAGGCAGTGCTCATGGCTGGCATGCGGGGCCAAGCAGCAGCACATGGGAAGGGCTCTGGAAAGCCCTACAACATCCACAGCCCCAAGCATCTTGGCCTCACTCTTTGAGGCCTTGGCTACTTGTGGGACTCCATCCCGCTGCTGAGGACCTTCCTACACGCAGGGGACTGTGCTAAACAGTCACTGTGCATCCCCCACCTTACATACTCCTCCTAGCACTGCCTGTAACCGCGGGGTCCCACAGAGGAGGCCACGAGCCACGTGGGGCTAGTGAACGTTAATTACAACTCAATGTCAAACTCAGTTCCTCGGTCACAGTAGCCACGTCTCGGATGGCACTGCTCTGGCGGGTAGGGGTTCCGATTCTCCCCCGCCCCAACCCCATACAAACTGAATTTCACAGAGGTCCCCCAGTCAGCCCCACGTCACACGGCCCGGAAGTCCTGATGGAGGACTCAAACCCAAGGTTGTCTGACTCCCAAGCCCATGGCGTAGCCATCGGGACTTAGCACCTCCCGGCGCCTGGTATTCTGCACGTGACTGCCAGGACGCCCCTCTGAAAACCAGTGACTTTTGATGGAGAAACTCTGAATCCACCACCAGCACAAAGGCGCCAGGAAAAAGTCTTCTCAGGCACGGGCCCCGCTCCCCACCGGGGCCTGGGCAGGGGGAAGTGAGGGAGGGCCAGGTAGAGGTCCCTGCAGAAGTGGGGTCTGACCCAGGCGAGAGAACTGAAAAACTCAAACAGGCTAAGTGAGAGACGTATCCAGACAGCACCCGTACCCGCCCCCTTTAAGAACCTCCTACGAGCTGCGTACCCCATACAAGTGGCAGGCGACTTGCAGGCCAGCATCAAGCCAGCAACGACAGGACTCTGGCAGGGGCAGAGCTGCTCTCTCCATCTCAGGCTGGCCTCAGGGAGATTCCTTGTTCCCTCTGGGATGAAGTGTGAGGGCCTAAAGTTTGAGGAGGGTGGGACACAGGACATAGGGCAATATCCAATAGCCAACCTCAACTGCTCTGGTCTTTCCCTTAGGATTTCTGCCCTGAGGCAAAGCCAGGTAAGAACTGGACTGCTGCTGGACCCCCTCCAGTGGTGAGGGGGCTCGGAGGAAGGGGCCCCTTCCAGGAAAAGCAACGGGGAAGGGTTTAAGGAGAAGCTAAAGCTCCTCTGGACCCATCAGTCCTGGGGCCGACTCACGGCCTCCACCTGCTGGGTCTCATGCTCACTCTGCTCCCATCGGGCCACTGAGCCCCTCACTCTAGGCCATTTGGGATCACCTGTGGCTGCTCCCGCTCTCACTGAGTCTGCCCTGCCTCTTCCTGGACACGAAGTCGGATAGTTCCTGTCCCCCAACCTAGACCAAGGACTGACTCCCATTCCTCACCCACTGGTCTCCCCAAGACTGCCTGGCTCTTCCCAGCAGAAACCACCACTGGTTCACAAAGCATGCCCTTGATAGGACAATCAGCTTCACACTCAGGGATCAGGACGGACCTGTTGAGGGCAAGTATTTGGGGACTGGGTAGAAGGCCTCCTCCTCCTCCAACCTTCTGGTTGCAGACTGGCTGGGTGGTGTAGGAGTCCAGAACCAAAGCCTTCACACCCAACCAGGAAGAGTCCCCTCCCCTGTCCCCAAGGTGCTCCTGGTCTCCCCAGTGCTGCAGGACTGTGGGAAGGACCCTTGCTCATTTGAGTCTGCTTGTGAGGGAAGATGTCGCTTTTGGGGGCAAACAAAAAAGGAACTTCTACCATTGGGCTAGACTAGGTTTCATTCCGTTTTTAAAAAATGACAACAAAAACCAGTTGAAGAGTGTAGTGTGAACAGTGGTCACCAGGGATTTAAATGGGCAGTAGGGTAAGGCCGTAGCACATGGAACTCCACACCCAAAGAGACGGCCAAGGCATGCCAAGCACGGTTTACCAATTTACCTCCAAGCCACTGACTCTTGCCTTCCTGCTACTTGGTTTCTTCTCGGAATCCCAATTCAGCATGTTTTCTCTTCCTCATTCCTTCCTGCCCCATCTCTGCTTTATCATCTTCCTCCCCGCTCTTTCCTCACCACCTCCTATCTTCCCTTTGTACATCTCAACTGTCCGCAGACCAAGACGAAACACAAAAACAAAACAAAAACCTCCAATTATATTAAAGACGCTTCAACACAAAAGCTCATGACACTTTTACCTTTCTCTCTCCAATCACAACTCTGCGGCCAACAGATCTCTCTCGGAAGCAGGAGAAAACCTGTATCCTTCCCAGAAAGTCCATAATGCTCTACAGGGTCAGGGAGAACCCCCAAACTAGGACATTACCCTCCATGAGTCCCCCCAAAAACGTACACTGTGCACCCAATATGGGCCCAGCACCACGCAGGGCTCAGGGGCCCCAGTGAATACAAAATGGCCCTGTCCCTCAGGGAACTCACAGAGTCGGCGTTCCACACACACCCCCCAGCCCCTGCCGCCCCGTCCAGTTTAAGAACACAGCCCTCTAGTGCCCCGAATATATCCAAGTCATCTCCACACCCCACGCTCTGATGCTTTCCTCCTAGGCTGTGTTTGTCCTGCACCCAAATGCTTGTCATTTGGGGTTCTTCAGATTAAAGGGCCTACTGTGCTGTGCAAACAATCAAGTGCTACAGAAACACCAAAGGTTGATATTATTACAATATTTGGAAGATGAAAACTTTCAAACTCTTTGCACTCAATAAAGGCCTTCTGCTGGAATGATTTGGTGGTGGTGGGGGCAACTACCCCAGGACCCCAGGCCCCTGTCGGTGTCACTCACATACACGGTGGGTGGAAGGAGGAGGCCCCTTTGGACACACACACCAAGCCCATTCACACTCCTAGCCTTTGCCACAGCCAGACTCCAGGCCCCACCCCCGCTTTCTGGTTCTTTCTTCACCCTTCAAAGGATGCCATTGGTGAAGGGGAGCTTTGGTGACAGTGGGGTGAGGGAAACCTCTGCCGAAAGGGCTGTGTTGCATCTTCAGAGTAATGAAGTCGGCTGGGGTGAAGGGGAGGGCGGTTTTGTTCTCAGGCTAAATCTCCAGGGCTGAGTAGATGGGACCCCTGGTTAAGCCTCTAAGCCCTGCATGAACCTCCACTTAAGAGTAAGTCCCTGCCCTACGGACCCTCGTGCTTTCTAGAGGAGCTTCCGTACAATGAACGGCCTCCCAGAATCTGATTTGAAAGGGGCCAAGGGCTCCGAGGTCCCTGATGGCCTCTCCAGTAAGTACAGCCTTCCCCCGCAGCTCCCCCAGAGGTGGCCTTCCCGGAAACATTCAGAGGGCTCCCTGGAAGCCTGCCCCCCCACGAGGCTGTGACACCCTTAGCCAACGAAAGAACTCAAAATCAATACACAGGGGAGAACAGCACCCCCAGTCCCTCCCCCAGAAACACTGGGCCGGGGCCGGGGGTGTGAGCAGTGGCCAAGGCCTCACAGCAAACCAGCCCACCCGACAGTCCCTACTTAGGTGCAGGCAGGGAATGCCCCCCTTCCCCAAGTCTCTCCTCAGCCCCGACCTGAGGGCGGAACATGTCGTGTGAAAGGCAAGAGAGAGGCAAGAAAAAGCCAGGGGAGAGGAGAGACGTGTGAGAGGAGCCAGCATCTTGGCCATGAGTCTCAGGGAGCATTTGTTGAAAACAAGATATTGTCCCTTTAAGCATATAAAAACAAGGCCCTCGAGCACGCAGTTCTCACTCTGGTACACAATTATAGGAGCTTTCAGCTGTCTAGCACTACTTCAAGTGCTCTCTTAAACCAGACTGTCAATGGCATGTTGAAAGCTATTTTGCTGGCTGCTATCATTAATAGCAAAGTGGAGAGAGCTGGCTGATGAGAATTAAATATGGGGGAGGGGCGGGTCAGACCTAGTCATTACAGAATTACCCACACGGGAAAGGAGGCAATGCCACTTGGGGGAAGAAAGCTCAAGGCGGCAGGCTGGGGTGTGCAGGCGCGGGAGGCCTCGGCCAGCCCCGGGGCCTTCCCCCGCTTCCCCCCCCCACCAAGCGCAGCCCAGGGCAGATGGCCTCGGGCCAGCCCTGCAGAGCCATATGGGGACAGAGGGAGCCGCAGAGTCGGGAGTGTGAGAGCAGAGAGGCTTTGGAGATCACTTGCTGCAAAATGTCACCACCTCGCCTCACTCCCCAAGTGGAGCCCCCACCCCAGGCATTCCAACTTGTGGACTGTGCTTCCGCTGGCCTTTCCAAGAGCGGCTGCCACCGAGAGAGAAAGAGAGAGAAAGAGAGAGAGAGAGAGAGAGAGAGAGAGACCTCCTCCTCTCTGCGGGCTTCTGCCTCAGCAGCCCCTGCCCTCCCTTTAAGGCTCAGGTAACAGCCCTTCGGTGTAGTCTTCTCTGACCCGACTACCCTTTCCCTCCCCTTTCCGGGGAAGAATAGGCTCTTCTGTCCCGGGTGTTCCTCCTCCGTGACACTGGGCCATATTAGCGCTTACCTCACTGCGCTGCCATGACTTATTTAGATGCCAACTCCCCAGCCGAGGGAATGGTGTCTTATTCGGCTGTGTAACCGGCCCCAGCCCACACCCAGCACATCCCAGGCCCCTAATAACCGTTCTGGCAGGAATCCAACCCCCTCATTTTCCTGATGAAGAAACTGGATGCTGAACAGTAGGAGGAAGCCTGCAGAGCTGGTGGCCAACCCACAATTAAAACCCTCACTTCCTACCGCCAGAGCTCAGGGAATCGGAATCCCACCCTCTGACAACCCGAGTAATTCAGAGTAAAGGAAAACCGGCGTGTTTACTGAGCACCTATTTCGTGCTAAGGGCACATAACAGACCCCAGCCAAGGGGCTTCCTCCATCCACACAAAGACGAGACGCTGAAGTGTGAGAAAGGACAGAAGGCGTGTGCCAGATCACAAGGGGAAACCCCACTGAGATTTGGCCTTGACTACCTTTTCGCCCCACATGTCCCGGTATTTTGTGCAAACAGACCTGGATAAAAAAACACTTTCCCATGCAGGAGGGAAAAGGGAGCTCATTCCTTGACCAACTCACTCCTAGGACAAAATGGAAATGAAGGGCCTCTGACATAGACCAGACCCTTCCTATACTAAGTGGAGGAGGAAGAATCCGAAGGGAGATTCAGCTCTGTGCCCTCTGGAGGCCCCTGGTCCAGGAGAGGTTCATGGAAGGAGTCTTATTAAGAAGCCAGGTTTCCCACCCAGGCTCCGTGTCCTTGAGTAAGGGCAGGAGCCATTTCTGTGCCCATCTCCTAGGTCATCTCAATGATCAAACGTATGAGAAGGGAAAGAGCCAGAGAACCACACCAACCCTACTCTGTATAGCTCATTAGGCAGTGAAGAATAAGGGTCCAGAGAAGGCTGGGGTGGAAGGCAGTCTGGGGCCTGGGGGAAGGGGACTTTGAGCTCGGCAGACCCCAAAGCTGACCATGGCAGGCCCCCAGGGCAGTGAGAAGAACTGTGTGACTGGAGAAAGACTGTCCTAGGCAAGAGTGACCAGCCGGGAAAGGTTAGGCGGAAACCAGGGCCTACGAGGGGTGCGTGGATGCCTGGAAAAAACACTACTCCGGATCTCCTCTTAGTTCAACCCAGATGCCATACAAACAGGCACTCCTGGGCCGGGTCTTTGTAACCTTGCCACCTGCCGGAGATCTTCCAGCCAAGCCCCTAATTATTCAGGGGATGAGAGGGGAGGGGACAGAGATTTGCCATCTCCTTCTTCAGCCCTGTGTTCACGGCTTTCTGTATCCTCGGGTAAAAAGTTCACAGGTTTTACCACTTTACCTCGCCAGTGAACCTTACCTCTGGGGTTGCTAGTTATGCATTCGGTTTATTATTACGCACATCAAATCATTGGTTGTGCAAATAGCTGGCAATTCGGAAGAGGACTGTGGGCAACAAAGTGTTCAGCTGATATGGTTATACAACCCGAAATGGGGTACTTTGTACTTTGGTATAACCAGGTTTGTAGCCTTAGCTTCTGGAGATAATAAACAGAAAGAAGCAATAATACTTAAAGCCACAGAGTGCGACTGGTTAGTAAACAAATATGCTTCACTTCTTGAGTCTTGCTAAACAGAGACCTGGGGACAGGACGAAAGGCCCCAGGAGCAGCCCTAGCACTAACGTGGGACTGGGTGACTGGGTTAGCTCAGCTCTCCTCCCGGGCCTCAGTTTCTTCATCTGTAACATGGAAGGTTTGGATGAGAAGCCAAAGGGCTCTCCCAGTTCCGGGATGCCAAAAGAAACTTGGAGGAAGCGTCGCTCCTCTGGGTTTGCAGAAAAAGGGTGACCGTTTGGCTTGGCATGGCGCTGCCCCAGAGTCCCAAATGTCTCAAGTCCTCTTTTGAAACCTCAGCGCTGACCGGGGGAGGGTGAAGATGGCCTGACCCAGCTTCTCCTGCCTCCAACCCAACGCCCAACAGGTGCTCTGGGGCGCTCCTTTCTAAGCCGGCTTTGTGACCGGTGGCCGACACTGGAGAGCCCCAGCAGGAACAGGATGGGAACTGACGAGGATGAGCTGGGCAGTCCCCATAGCCTCCCTGGCCTCGCCAAATCACCCTTGACATTCTGCCTGGAAGCAGGAGCTTGGAGGAGGTGGGTGACCCCTGGAAGGCTGAGGCCTGGCCCGTGATTCTGTAATCTTTGCTTTGCCATAATTAGGGAGGTAGGCAGAGGAGTAGGAGGAAAACCCATTTATTACTTCTCTGGGATTTGACAGCTTGGAGAAAGAGTGAGAAGGAGACAGAGAAACAGCCAGGAAAGGAGCCAGCCACAGTGAGTTTAACCTCTCGGTAAAAGAAAAAATGGGCTGGACGCACCTCATCAGCTGCCCTCTGTCAATAATCAGGGCCCATCTGGCAGAACCTGAGGTTCCCAACTAATAGGCATTTCCCATAGAGACAGCAAAGGAGAGCTTTAAAAAAGAAAAAAAAAAATGTAGTGGCGGTTGGTGGAAAAGCTGGGGTGTGGTGCACGTGAGCAGGCTGAGGACCCCCACACTTCCCAAGGTGCTGGCTCTGGAGCTCACCTAATATATATAAAGGTACAGCCAGTCCACCCCCGTCCACCCCCGTCCCCCCACCCCCCCCCCCAGCTTAAAGATGAAGAATCCAGCCTGTTTGTTCCAGGCAGATGTAATCACACGAACAGTCAAGTCTAGAGGGCAGGACACTGCATGAATAATTCAAGCACTCCAGTCACTTGATTGTGTGTGCAGATAAAACACCAGTCAACCGCTAAACAGGTCAGCTGATAAACTTGTTTGCTCAGGCCTAACCACCATCCGCCAAATGCACCCAAGACCCACACTACAATTAGTGGCTGGGTTTTCTTCTGCAGAACCCTCGCAAGCCTAGGGAGTGGCCAGCCCCATTAGGTCAGGATTGCATTTCTTAGCCCCGGTTTCTTCACCCCCTTGCCTCTTTGTTCCTCCAGAGCCACCGGGCGATTTCACCCCACTCAAGACAGTGCCCTGAACCCTGCAAGGGCCCTGGCACTCAGAGCACACTCATTCATGCTGGGAAGCCAAGGGGAACTGGCTGGAAGGCAAAGGTGAGTGGCAAGCGGGGTCAAAGCGCCCAGTGGGGGAATCCAGAGGCCTGGACTGGAGTCCCAGCTCTGGCCCACTGGCTTCCCTGAAGCCTCAGTTTTCTGGCCTATACAAAGGGTGCAAAGAATCCCATCTGTCTGCCTCTAGCAGCTGGGAGGATTACAATGAGACCATGTCGCCAAACCTCAGGCATTCTCCCCTTAAGAGCCCCATCTGGGGAATAGCCAGAGGTCCCAGATGCGCACAGCTGCTCTTGAGGCAGACGCCACCACCAAAGGCATTAAGACAGTTAACTCTTCCAGAGTTCAGTGTCTCCCCAGGACTCCGGGAACACGTTTGCTCCACCAGCCAAGGTGGATTCTTTGTGCCAAACCATCCACTCATAGACGTGGCGAACACCACCCATGCAAACCTCAACATGCAACGACATATTACACCTTAATTATGAAGCTCTTAGAATAACTGCTGCTATAAATTTTAAAACTGTGTGCAATTACCCTCTTTAAACACACCCAAGAAACTAAGCACCGAGGGTGGGGGGGGTGGGAAGAGGCAGTTGAGAAAGGGAGGAGGGGGCACCTTGCATAACACCCCAAGGTCCTTGAACACCTGAGACCCCAGGTCCATGGCATGCATTCAGACTGGATGAGTCAGACCCAGCCGGTCCCACCTAAAGTTGGGCAGAACCTGTCTCCAGTTCATTCTTCTGAAAAGAAACATCTCTATGTACACAGCCGTGTTTGCTTATGATTTCTGTGGGTCAAGAAGCAAAAAGCTGGTAGCCTTCCTAAGGAGCTCATAACCCCTCAGGAAGCCACAGACTGGCTTCCCACACTGCTCCATAAACTCAGGCCCCTTTCGGGCTGCCCTCCACCTAACACTGGGGCTCCTCCAGTAAAGAAAGGAAACTGCAGATCCAGAAGGCTCTAGAGGAAGCCGCTGGAGCAGGCAGCGATCTACAAGCATGCCTGGGTCACCTGCCCTTCTCACCTGCCCGGGTCCCTGCCCCCTGAAAGAACAAAATTTAGACCTTGTAAACGACTGTTCATTTAAGGCAGAAAATCCATTCAAGTCACGGTCACCAAAGGCTAGAATGAGTCAACAGCCTTCTGAGATTTCAAGAACACCAATTGTTAAAAAGAACAACCGGTCTGCGCCATTTATTCGTGCCAAGTCACTTCTAATCGCTGGCCAAGCCAAATTACAGGCAGCCTCTCCTTGGAACACAAATACACAAACAGGCCTCTCCCACAGCCCAGCCTAGCACTAGTTACTGATATGCACCGAGATAAAGCCTGTTTGTATTTGCTCCGTTTGAGGTATACTGTTATTAGAAGAGCGACAATACGAGGTAGTTTACATATCCATCAAACAACAGCACACTAGCTAAACTAGTTTGACTTCAGGATTTCAAAGCTGAGCTCAACTACCAGCCATCTCAAAAGTCCTGGCGAGGCTGCCCCTGGGCAAGTTACTTCACCTCTCCGCTTCAGCTTCCTTCTCTGTAAAATGGGAACCCGGCTGCCTTCAAATTAAGATAGAGAGGAGAAAGCGGCCTTGGAACTGTAAGGCATTATACGGCTGTAGTTCATCCTGGATTCATATTTTTCAGCAGTTAGTGGCTTGTTCCCTTAAATTCTGACAGCTCAGCCTGGCTTTTAAGACTCTTGAAGTTTAATCTTATCAAGGCAGAACATCAAATTTTTGCGACCGCCCGTGTATACACACACACACACACACACACACATACACACACCCCTCCTGCATTTCCTCTCAAGAATTTTACATTAAAACATTTAAAAGCAGCCAGCCAGCCCCCTCTGGGTTTTAGGAGTTTGTAAAGCAGATCCTGAATGTACAACTTTCCCTTTGCTCCTTTATCTTCCACCAAGATCCAAGACCAGGACTAATTCCACAAGCTCTATTGCTAAAAGCTCAACATGTCCAAGAAATAAGCAACACCTCAGACCCTGCATTTCAGAAACTGGATCCATTCACTCTTCAAGGAGAAGGAGGAATAGAAGGTCTAGGCTCATTTTCAAAGAGAAGGGGCTATCAGAAACCCATGTATTGTATGTTTTTAACCATCAGATAGATTTTTTAGAAAGAAAAGCACTTACCTGCTTGTGCATTTCAATGTTCAGGCCATAGGACATCTCATAGTACTAAAAGTAAAAAGAATCCCCATTAATGGGCAACACATTGATCTGTTCACTTTCCAAAATCAGCTTTTGGGGCAGGTTTCTGGCCAAGTCATTACTTTTATGATAAATCAGCTAAAGAAGTTCAACCTAAACCCCGAAGCCACCTAGAGAGAGGGGTTTAAGAGCTGACAAGGGGCGAGTGCTGTCCTCATCTCTACAGAACATTATATATGCAATAGTACCAGGAGCCGAGCCCTCCCTCCCACAAGCATCCATGTGCCATATATCCTGTTTATACAAGGTTCGGGTTCAACAGGGAATCGTGTGTACACTGGGACCCTCTTGTCCTCTGAGAGTTATTTAGCAATGTGTCGAAGGCCTCTTATGTGGAAAGCAGTGCAGGGAGGGCGCTTAAGTGCCTTCCCTGTCCTCTCACAAACAGAAGATTGAAACTCACTGAACAGCCGCTGGGAAAGGGGTGAGAGTCTACCTACTGCCCCAAGGCTAACAAGATTCTCAGTTGGGGTATCCCTGAGGAAGGAGGGGAATGGAGGCAGAGGGCTTTAAAAGGCTCCTCCATGCTCACAAAACCCAGGGGTAAGCAGTGGGGGAGGCAGAGAGGGCTTCTGTCCCACTCGGTCTAGATCCCAGGGCTGCAAAGCCGCAAAGTTTCCAAACACTCCCAGGAGGTCTCTAAGAGAGATTTTATCCAACCCTGACGTGTACTGATCCAATCCTATCTTACTGGCCAAGACAGGGCAACCAGCCCTCTGGGAAACCTTGAAAACACAAATGAAAGGGGCATAGAAGTAGCGCCGAAGCGCCCCGCCTGGACTTGGTTTTCTCTGCTTCTCTTTCTCCCCTTCTCTCGCCCACCCTCCCGCAAGTGGCCCGGGCTAAAAGGGGTGGGGGGGGAGAGCTGGTGGAAGGTCGGGGCACACTCGGATGACATCGGCTCCCAGGGCTGCCCTGCGGCTGACTGGCCGCGGCGTGCTGGGACCCCGGCTGCAGGGTCCCCGGACCCCCGCCCCCGGGCCGCCCCCGCCCCGGCCCGCGGCCGCCTCTCACCATCACGTAATGGCGCTGCATCTCCGTCTTCTCGTTCGCCAGCTTGTCGTACTCCACTTTGAGGCTGCGAGGGCAGGAGGAGCCGGCTCAGGCCTGGAGCCCGCGCAGCCTCCTCCGAGGCTCCAGCGTCAGGGTCTCCGTGAACCACTTTTCCACTTCCTGACCGCCCCCGGGGGTACCCCGGTCATCCCGCAGCCTCTGCGCGGAGGGGGCTCGGGTCCCCGCCGCGGGGAGGGGAGTGAAACAACTTGAAACTTCCCGCGACCGAGCGCGTGGACTTCTCGGGGCCGCGGGGGGCGGGGGGGGCCGGCTCGCGACCCCCGGAACACGGAGCGAGCCCGCCGCGACCCCGACTCTCACCCCGCGGACGGCACGGGGAGCCGGGAGGCTGCGGGCAGCAAAGGGTTAAGGCGCCGCGCTCGGAAAGGGGAAACAAAAGGCGGAGGCCCCGGCTGCCCCGCCGCCCCGGGTCGGGAGCCCCCACCGTCCCCGCGGGGGGTGGCAGGAGGCGCGGCGGGGACGCCCCTCCCCGCCAGCCCCGGGGCGGCCCCCACCAGCCTTACCTGTGATATTGAGCTTGCAGGAACTGGAATTCGTCTTTGATCCTGTCACAAGACTCAGCCACCGTGAATTTAAATCCCGGCTGCCCGGGTTGATGGGGAGCCTAGAGCCCGCGAGGACGAGACAGGGGAGGGGGCGGGGGCGTCAGACGGGGCTCCAGGCTGCCCCAGCCCCTCGGCGGCTTCGGCCGGCTCCCCCCTCCCCAACCCGGGAGGCCACCCTCACAGCCCAGAACGTTCCCAGCAAGTTTCCCCGCCGCCCGCCGGGGGGGGGGGGGGGGGGGCGCCCCAAATCCCTCCCCATTGGCGGCCGGGGCTTGCATCCCTTGCACTAATGGGCTCCCATTCCCAAGTAAGACAGGAACTGGGAGACAGCCGGGTGAGTTGGGGAGATTTGGGAGAGGGGCGGGGGGCAACGTGAAAACAAACAGTTCGGCTGGAACACGGGCAGCCCCCCACGCCACTCGGGCGGAATTAACCTCCTCTCTCAACGGCGCCCCCCCATCCCCATCCCCTTTGTGTGAACGCGCGCGCACACACACACACGCATACACACACACACACACACACGCACACGCACACACTCACCATAAAGGTAGCAACAAGCAAAATGGAGGTGCCAGATAAACTGCCTCGTTTACCCTGCCATGATAGATGCTTAAATAAACCGAGTTGCAATTACTCACCGGATGTCTGCCTTGCGGATACATGGCAGGGAGGGGTCGTGATTCCGAGAGCGTGGAAGCGCCGAGAGCTCGGGCCGGGGAGGTGCGGGGGAGGGGGGAGCCAAGCCCCAGCGGGGGGCGGCCGGGAAACCGAGAGCTCGCCCCCGGCCCCCCCAGCCCGCTCTCGCAGCGAAATCCCAGAGTCGGGCGCCCGCCCCAAGTGGAGACAAAGAGCTGCGGAGCAGGCGGCAAAGTCGTCGGCCGGCGCCGAGGCCGGGCGGCGGGCTCGGGCTTTGTGCGCCTAGGGCTCGGCGGGCTGCGGCCGGCCGCCTTCCCCCCACTGCGTGGAGCGCGTCAGAGCCCGGGGCTGCGCGGACATCGTCGTCTCCCCAGTGGCTCCGGCGCGGGATCCCGAGGCCGGGGTCCCCTCCTGGGGCGACTGCGGGCCCCCTCCGGATCACTCAGCGCCTCGCGCCGGGAGGGGGGCGCGCCGAGGCAGCCCCAGCATCCGGGGCGCGCGGGTCCGATCCCAGAGGCGGCGCTCCGGGAGAAGAGGAAGGAGCCAAGCACCGAGGTGGCGGCTGGGGGCCGCAGGAGCGCCGGAGGGTGAGGGCGGGAGCCCGGCGCTGGCGCTTCGACGCCCCCCCTCGGAGAGGAGAGCCTGCTGTTCCGTCTGCTACTGCCGCCGCCGCCGCCGCCGCCGCTGCAAGCCCTTCCCAGGGCAGAGGAGGAAACTCCAGGCTCAGTAGGTGCAAATCAGCCGCCCTGGCATCCTAACTCCAGCGGGCACAGGAAGCCTCCGCAAAGGGGTCCTCGCTGCTCCCAGCTCCAGCGCCGCGTCCTCTGCGAGGAGCGCTCGGCGCCGCCGCCGCCGCCGCCGCCTCGGAGCGCACAGGCAGGAGAGCGCAGCCCGAGACCCGGGAGCTCTGCGGCTTCCTTCCTTCCCCTCGGCCCGGCTCTCCTCTCCGCGCCCCGACAAACCCCCCAAACACACACACACACCCAAAAAAGTGCCCCGGACCTGCGGATACCACACACAGACAGGCGAGGGGGACGAGCACGAGGTCTGAACTGCCGCGAGAGCAGTTCCAAATAGGGACTGAAAAGTAACAAAATAATGTGGCAGCTTCGCCCGGCGCTGGCCAATGGGAGCGCGCGGCCCCCACGTGGGGCCACCGGACTCGGCCTGCGACTGGGCGCCGCCGGGCGCGACGTCACAATGCCCTCTTGTGTCTAAAACTATGCATGAAAAGTAGCAATCAGGCCCTACCCGCTGGTGACTTTCGCATGGGAGTGAAAAACAGCGCTCCTCAGATCAGGAATTAACCGAAAGACATATAATAAATAGATATATATTATAGTCCTGGGCTGCTAGACTTTTTTCCCCCCGCCTCTTTCTTTCCTCCCCCCCCCATCTACTAGCAAATAATTATTTGGCGGGAGGGGGAAAGAGAGGAAACAGGAATAACAACAAAAGAAAAAAGACAAGCTGTACGGTCCTCAAAACCTGTGGCTAGTAGTAACGTATCAGTTTATTCTGCAGTGGCGGCGAACGATTCCTCCCTCGAATCTCATTAGGTCTGCAAAGCAGCCCAATTAGATACTATAAAACAAACAGAATCACTTTGTCACTTTAATGTTTTCACTTCGCAAGATTTAAGACTGATAAAATGGTGGATCCCGAAGTTGCCACCCACCTGAAAAAATTTGCTGGAAACTGAGGGTGCCCCTCTCTTTACCCCTTCTCCTGCCCACGCCCCCCCCGCCCCCCCACTGGCCCCCAGCTTTTCTTCTTTGTTCATTCGTCCTTCTTTTCAGAAAGCCAAATAAACAGTGTCTTTGATGTGCGGCGGCTGCCTGCGAGAAGTCTGAGGAACTCTTGCTTGGCCAGCGCAGATGGAAGGGCCGGCTGCCGGCGGACAACCGGCCCAGTTCGCGCTTTCCCCACTCGGGGCTCCTTCCCGCGGCTCCCCACCGCGCACCCGGGTCAGGGGAGAGGAGGAGGGGATGGGGAGGCGGCCCCGCCCTGCCCCGGCCCGGGAGCTCCCCGTTCCCACCGGGTTTACCGGGCCTGCTCGAGGCAGTGTCACCGCCTCGGCGGCAGCCTGCGGAGGGGCGCGCGTGCCGACCCGTGGGTGTCTCTGCCGCCAGCCTCGACGCCCCGGGAGGCGCAGACGTTCGCGCGCCCCCCTGCACCCCCACCGCCGCGCCCCCGGGACTCCCCGCGCGGTCGCACGGGCCACTCGACTCCGCGGGCCGGTTTGTTCGCAAACCGGTAGCCTCGATCTGCCGCTCGGGGTTACGTCAGGGCAGACGGGCCCGGGTGGGGGGAGGTGTGGGGGAGCGGCCATGCCCCGGACTCCCGCGGGCACCGCCGGGTGGACGGGTCCCGCGGGGTGGGGGTGCGCGGGTCCCTCCCCGGCATCTCCATGAGAGCGCACGCACCCGGGGGCCGGTGGCGGGCGCGAGCGAGCGGGCCGCGCGCCCCCGGATCTATATTTTCCCCTCATTAGGATCTGGAGTTCGCTCTTGCATCTTAATGAGGAGCTGAGAGCGAGCGGGCGCTCGGAGGCCGGTGCGCAGGGAGTTACACGTGAGCGCCCGCCTCGGAGTTGAACCTCCCAGCGCCCGCTCCGGCCGCCAGTCCTGAACCGCGCTCCTCTCTTCATTTATTTATTTTCCTAAATAAAAACATAAATCGTGTGCGGCGCGCACCGAAGGGGGGGTTAGGGAGAAGCCCAGCTTGACAGATGCGAGCATCTGGCCGCAGCATTCATTAGACACAAAATGGCTCCTCTTTGGAGCTTCCTTTTCCCCTCCCCCTTCTCTGCCCTCCCCCTTACGTCACGGGTGGGCGCACCCGCTTCCTACCCGCCCCGCCCCTTTCTCGCTCCTGCCCCCCACGTGGGAGCCGTCGACCCCGCCCCCGAGCAAGGCCCGGAAGACCAATCAGAGACCGCTGAGGGGGCTCTCCGTTCCTGATTGGTGGAACTGCGGGGAGCTGTCAGTCCGCGGCCAGAGCTGTCAGTCAAAACCACGAGGGGTGGGGGAGCGCTGACAAATGCCGAGGCTTCTGAGCCTCCCGCTTGCAAATAGTGCTTGGAATGGCTGCTTAATTAGCTTTGAATGGCTTTTCCTTCCAGCTCAAACAATCTGTCACTACCATGTGGTATAAAGGAGCCATGCATAAAAAAGTAAGCAGAGGCTAAATATCAATTTGATTTTGTGTATCAAAGGAATATTTTATTTTTCTCCCTAGTAATGAAACGTATCAATTTAAATAATAAAAGGTAAAAAACACACACACAAACCAAAAAAGAAAAAAAAAGAAAGAAAGAAAAAGGAAAAAGAAAGAAAAAACCCCCTAAACTCCACGGTTCTCTGACTCCTGCGCACGCCTGAAACAGGTAATTTCTACGGCCCACGTTTAGGAGGAAATCTGAAGATTTCTCCCTCCCCTCTCCTCCCCTCCCCAAACTTGCGTCGTGTTTTGTTGTTGCCGTCCAGAAGTCTATAAGGAGAGATGGGGGAGGGGTGGCCTGTAAAAGGGAAGGTGGGGGCAGGGAGGGGGCAAACTTTAAAGGGAGCCCTTTGAAGCTGCTAATCAAAGTGGAGGGGGTTTTAAGACCCCGTAAACTGGGGATCCCACAGCAGGTCTCGATTTGGGAGCCAGGAGGAGGGGGGGGAGTAGCGGGTGTGCGTCTCGCCTGGATTTATTAAACACAATGCCTTCAAGATGCGCCTCGTCCGGCCTCCCTTTCTCGATCTCATTCCGAACTGGCTCCGACGGCGTCCGCCCGTAGTCGGCCGACTAGTTCTGGCCCCCAGGTCAGGTCTACTCGGATTGCGGACAGAAGAGCCCAGCAGCTCTGTCCCCGGTTCAGGCACGGCTCTTGCCCCCCGCGATCCTGGGGACCGCACGAGCCTGGACACTCCCACAGGGTGGACTCCGGTCCAGTTCACCTGTGAGCCCGGGCGCCTGCGCGGGGCGCGGCACCTTGGAGGAGTGTGCGGCTGCATAGATGGACTTGGGTTTGCCGAGCGCCGCCTCCTCTGCTGGGCGCCGCTGGAGGGCCCGCCACGCAGTCAAGAACTATTAGCGCACCAGAGCGCTTACTATGCACGAGGCAGGACGCTGTTACCCAAGCGAGCACTCTCTTCGTCCTCACCTCACGCCCTAGGGAAGCGGCCTGCATGGTAACCTCATTTTGTAGAGTAAAAAAGAGAGGCTGAGAAACCTCCGAATTTGCCCCAAGCTGGGCAGAAGTCTCAAGATTCGAATCCAGGGCAGCCCCCTCAAGAACCAACCTCAGCGCCTCCTTTGCTTGCGGGAGGAGGATCCGTGCAAGCATTTGCTAAAGGAAAGGCCTTGATTCATTCCTATTCATTCACTCTTTCATTCATTAGCAGCCCTTTCTGAGGGTCAGGCTGTAGGGTCACAGGCCCCGCTCGCCCGCCTCCGGAATCCTACTCGCTGCGCACCCCAGCATCACTCCCAGCTCTCCAGAACAGGAAGTGGGGCGGGAGGTAAGTAACGAGGCCAGCCCCCCCTTAGGCTTGCCACCGCTCTACCCCTACCCGCGCGACACCCCACAAGTTAGAAGAAAAAAAAAAAACAAGGAGAAATATACATTTCTTTTATGCTCAAGAAAGGGAAAAGAAAACAAAAAAACATGTATACAACACCATGTCCAAAGCGCTTGACAATTATTTTTAAAGAAGGAGGGGAGTGGAGAGAAAGAGTTCAAACGTCTCTGTCTCCAGCTCTAATTGGAAACGTTTCAACTGTTTATGTTACAAGAAGTGTCAGGGTCATTTGCTACCGGAGAGCTGACTTTTCATTGGCTGCTTAATTGAGTACCTCGGAGTCCACCCCACGTGGGAGAGGAATTCCTGGCACATTAAAAAAAAAAAAAAGTCACCCGGGTGAGACAGAAAGTCCGGCGTGGATTTGCCGAACCGAGTCTCCCCAGCCCCTCATTTGGGGTGCAGGGTGGTTGGTGGGCAGCTGTTTACCAGCTCCAAGAGCTTCTGCTCTGGTTCTTTCAAAAAATTGTCAAACGCTTCAGAGAGGGTTTTAATATATGTTTTCTCCCTTTCTCAGAAATTAAAGGGTCTGGCTCAGGTCAGCCACCAGGCTGTGGCCTCCTATTTGAGGACCTGATCCCAGTGCCTTGGGTGGAGTTTTGAACCTCTCCCTGTCATCCCTTCTACTGCCTCCACTGACTTTGATTTTTTTTTTTTTTTTAAGACCTCTCCTTTGGACTGCCCAGAGGGAAGAGAAATCTCCTTCACCCATCTCCCTTTGGTTGATTCTGTAAGGCTCCTCTGATTATTGGCCTTTTGCTAAGGCAATCCTGCCCATCCCCCCCTTAGGTCCTTCCCCCTGAGAGCCCCCCCACTATTCATCCCAGGCCTTCTCCCGCAAGCAAGCACCTGGCCATAGAGCAAGAGAAAAGAGAATTTTTATTTATTTAACAAACTCTTACATAGTGCTTACTCCGTGCCAGACACTGTTCTAAGCACTTGACAAATATTAACACACTCAGTCCTTTCCTAGTGAATGAAGTGGGTGCTATCAGGGTTACTCCTATCTTACAGGGGGGCAATTGACACACTGTGGTACAGTGACTTGCCCAAGGTCACTTCAGAGGCTGCCAGACTTGAACCTAGGCAATTCAGTTCCAGAGTCTTCACCACCCCCTGCCACTCGCTCTAGGAGCTTAGCTTTCCTGGGAATGCAGATCAGCCTTCAGGACACACCACAGGAAACTAGAGGGCCCCAGGAAGTCCCAGAGGGAGCCCTCTAGAGCACATCTGGGAGCCACTTCATTTCAGGGAAGGGGACTGAGCTCTGAGAGGTCGGGAGATTTCCCAGGGTCTCCCAACCCCTCTTCCAATTCTCTGGCTGGTCCAAGTTATGTGACTGTGGGGACTTATTTAATCTTGCTAAGCCTCCATTTCCTCATCTGTAAAGTGGAGATTACAATCCTGTCTACCGCAGAGGATTGTTTTGAGGATCGATGGAGATAATGCACGCGATGTACTTAGTACAGAACCTGGCACATGAAGTGATCAATAACAGTTAGCTATGGTGGCCACGATGATGATGTAGAACCATGGAGGGATTCAAGTCCTTGTGCATTTTCTGGGTGCCTACAGAGACAGTAGGGTCCAGTGTCAGGGCTCTTGGGGGGAGTAAACCAAGCAGTAACCACGCCCAAGTGAGAACACCCAGTTCCCTTCCCCTGAGCTCCCCCAATGCCCTCCTGACATCATTGGGTGGTCCCCTCCTTCTCTGGAACTCCCACTCTTTATCTTGGCCCTCAGTTGACTTTGGAGATCCCTACTGTCCAAGGCTCCCTGAGGGGTGTGTCTGTGGGGGGGAGGACAGGGGAGTGATTCAAAGCCACGCCTTGGGGGGGATGTGTGTGGGGTGGTGGGAATGCAGGTAGAGAAATCTGACTACAACAGCAGTGGAGTTCTTAGCATTTCTGAGAAGACAAGCCACAGCAATGAAGTATCTGCGTATAACTGTGCAGTCTGGTTCTGTGGGAGAACAGGAGTTGTGGGGGGGGGGGCGGTTCTCAGAGGACTTCTGGGAAGGGTGGAGCTTGAACTCAGTCCAGAAGGATGGACAGAAGTTCCAATGGGTAGAAGGGAACAGGATGAGCAAAGAGTTCTAAAAGAAATCCTCCCCTCCCCCTCAGCCTGCACCAGGGTGCTTTCTGCTTCCATGGATCCTTTCTGTGTTTTGCTATCTGACAAGGTGTCTTTGCTCCCTAAGGAAGGGAGCTAAGAGCCTGCTTCCCAAACACCTCTGCCCTCGTCCCTGCTTCCAATGGCATCTGTCTCTGAAGGCTCTAGCCTGTGTATCAGGAGGCCTTGAGGATCTGCATGATCCTGGGCAAGACCCTAAAACTCTCAGGGTCTCAGTTTCCACATCTGTAAAATGGGAATGGAATAGTGGCATCTGATTGCTTACCTGGCAAAAATGGACAGAAAGCCTACTCTATGCAAGACCCCTTCGGAGGTACCATAATCTAAGGGGAGCCCTTACCTCTGGGACGTACTCAAGGTCAGACAGCTCCTACTTACTTCAAGGCTGTGTATAGGGCCTAAGAGCTAAATAGAGTCTACATAGGGAAGCAGTATTGGGTACGAGGACGGAGTTGACAATCAGGGAAGCTACCTGTAGAGTATGGCCCCTAGTGTGGCTAAGTGGAGAAGGGAGAGAGTTTCAGATAGGGGCAAAGGTGCTTAGCCAGGACACTCTTGAGAATGCGGGGGATGGTTTGGTTGGCTTGGTGGCCCAACTGGCAGAGGAGACCGCCACCTCTCTCCAGAAAGTTGAGGAAGCCAGGCAGTTATTTATGATGAGCCCTCCATCTCAACCCGGGACTTTGTCGGGGCAGGTGTGCAGAGTAGGCAGGGAATGTGCTTATTCACCTGTCGCTAAAAGAGGCATCCTCCAAGCCTCCATCCAAAGCCAGGCTGGACTGCATCACACGGCTCCCAGGGTGCACTTTGCTGACCTCTATTGACTAATGGCACGGGGTTTCCAACCTCGTGCTGGAACCAGGTAAATATTTATCAAAGTGATTGGGCGTCCTAAAGAGATTTGTGCTGTTTCTTTCTTTCCTTTTTAAGGATTCAAAGCTGAGGCTTAGGAGATTAAGAAATATTTTGCTGGTATTAATGGCTCCAACTTCACAGGGGTGAGGCCCACGCTGCAAGAATGACCCAGGCCGGTGGAGGGGAGTGCTCGGGGTCAGCCAGGATGATTAAGGTAGGACTCTCACCAAGCACACCTGGTCTTTGCTGGTGGGGGTGGGGGTGGGGGGAGGTGGGGGGAGTGGAGAGGAGAGAGGCATTTTGCCTGGCAGCTTTGATTTTCACTTCCAAATCTGCTCTCAGCTTTATGTCCTTTCAGTGGATGAATTTATAAATGTGTGTTGGTCACATATATGCGGTAATTGTGAAGAGTTTGTTTATCTGTTGTGTTCACTTATACCAGTGGTTCTCAACTGGGAGCATTTTTGCCCCCAAGGGGACATTGGACACTATCTGGAGACATTTTTGGCTGTCACAACTCAGGGTAAGGGTGCTCCTGACATCTAGTGGGTGTAGGCCAGGGACACCCCTAAACATCCTACAGTGCACACAACAGCTTGACAGCAAAGAATTATCTGGTCCCAGATGTCCCTGGTACTGAGGTTGAGGATCGCAGACAACACTGTCTACGTCCTGTAATCTGAACAAGTACGATGGGTCCCTATGTCCCCATTTGCAGATGAACAAACTAAGATACAAGAAGGAAAATCTCGAGTGTGCAGGAAGGGAGGGAGAGGCTGTGGAGCTTGGCCCCTCCCTTTCCAACCCTTTTATCAGGGTCTTCAGACTCTCCTCTTTTCTCTGTTCTCAGTGCTCTCTCTATGTTAAAGTCATTAAAACCAAGCAGCTCTGGGATCCTACGGTGTCAGGTTTAAGCCATTTTAAAGGTAGCCCTACGCATTTGTAATTATGTAGTCGCTCAAATAGAGTTTCTCTATGAGGGGCTGGCTCTAGACAAGGTCCTGGGATCCCCTGGTAGCTTCTACAAGCTGGGACAACAAGCCTGGGCCCGCTGAGTGTCTGTGTTACACTGGAAGACAGACCCTGGGACGCCTGGGTGGCTCAGTCGGTTAAGCATCTGCCTTCAGCTCAGCTCGTGATCCCGGGGTCCTGGGATCCATCGAGCCCTGCATCGGGGGACTCCCGGCTCAGCGAGGAGCCTGCTTCTCACTCTACCTGCAGCTCCCCCTGCTTGTGCTCTCTCTC
Organism: Neomonachus schauinslandi; assembly: GCF_002201575.2. Lineage (NCBI taxonomy): Eukaryota > Metazoa > Chordata > Mammalia > Carnivora > Phocidae > Neomonachus > Neomonachus schauinslandi. Next base: position 107,968,921 of record NC_058411.1, read on the forward strand.
TCTGACAAATAAATAAATAAAATCTTTACAGAAAAGAAAAGAAAAGAAAAGAAAGAAAACAGTCCCAGCTCTGTAAGACATCAAGGTGGAAGGAGAAGCTGCATTAGGTTATGGGGGGGAGCGGTGGCTCAGAAATGGCTTATGTTTTGGCTTCTTTGGGAGTGCCCTTTCTGGAAGGGGGTTTCTGCCGGAGGGAGACTGAGGCAAACAGAGAAGTGTGGGCTGGGGCAGGGAAGAGAGGGCTGGGGGAAGGGGGAATTGGAAACTCTGGAGGTCCAGGCTGCAGGTAGACCCTCGAATTCTGGGAACATAAAAAGATGGGGTGGGGGGTGGGTAGGGTAAGAGGGAGGGGGCTTCCGTAGTAAGAAGGGATGAAATCAAGAAGATAGACCATTTCAGATTTTGAGGTTGGAGTAGAATTACAAGAAAGACTCGTTTTGAAAGCCTGGAAGTCCAACTTATTCTGTCACTACTAACCCCTACTGCAAAAAATTCAAAGAACGAAGTAAATTATAAACAAAACCAACACACCCTTACTTCTGTGTTTTCAGCTTAAAGTATTTTCCTATCTGTGGACTTACAGGCAAGAGACAGCAGAGAGAGCAGGGAAACTATCCCCATTCGATAGATGAAGGAACTGAGGACCAGAGAGAGTGAAGTGGTTTTGCCCACCACCACTGGCAAGCTGATAATGGTGAGTTTGGGACAGAATTCAGCTTTTTGGCATTGGAATTCGCTGTTTCCATAGGGCCACAGGGATCCCTTCTGCTACTTTACTCAGACCGGCTCCAATTTTTTATCTGTTTTATGGGTTAAGTTCTACAGAATATTTTGTTTGGGGGAACAAAAGGGGGAGTTTCTTGGGCCAAAAAAGAAGCCTCAGAATTACTGAACTGCGTAACATCCATCCATCCATTCCCAGCTATGATTACAAAATTTTCTCCTGCTCAAAGGGGAGGCCTGGAGGGGCCTGATGATGCCGGAGAGCAGAAGGTCTTGGGGCATCTTCACACTCAGGGAGCCCTGCAGCTCTGAGCCAGCATCCCACTGGCTATTGTGAGATGTTGCTGGGGGAGGGGGGGGTGGTGAAGGGAAGCGAGAGGCCCAGGGCCACATGCACTTCCCAGAACAGGTTGGCGGAGGAGGAGGACTTAAACTCAGGTCTTGCTGACCTGAGTGAGAAATGGCCCAGCAGCCCAGGAAAGAGCTGCAAATTATTCTGGGCCACCTCCCTCCCACTCCTTTTACAGAGGAGGGGAAAAGAAAACAAAGGAGATCCAGAAAAATGCAGTGACCTGCTCAAGTCACACAGCTCATGCGTGGTAGAAGTGGGATTCCACACCAGCCCTGTCCAGCTGCAGAGTCGGCGCTCACAGCCATGCCACCACCCTACCCAACACCAGCCTGCCTCAGCAGCCCACCATGTCTTCATGCCTGGGAGGTCGCAGGATATAATAAATCTCTGCTCTCCGCTAAGCGGGAGCCTGGCGCTTCCTGATACATCATCTAATTTATTACCTTGCCCCCCTTCTCCCCCCCCCCACCCCCGGTCCTCATCATCCATTCCAACCTCCTTACTGGGCATCTGCCTTCAGTGCAGAGGCCGACAGCTCAACATCACCCTTTTAGACTCCTTTGCTGCTAGGACCCTGAACAAAAATACGGTTCCACGATTAGATGCTTCCAAGCAAGGCTGGCGAGCAGACGTATGGCAGAGACCGTCTCTGGCTACCCCAGTTATTTCTCACTGGTGACATGTCTACAGAGATGGTGGGTTTCTCTGCACCCAAGTTCCAATGTCTAGTCACTAGCTCCATAAATGTCAAGGGTAAACTGTAGTGGTCGGAGCAGGGAGGGCAGGTGGTGCAGCTTTCTAAGCTCTGAATCTTGATGACAGCAGGTATTCTTGATATTAGTCATTTCCCCGTCTTCCTAACTGTGCCAGAGAGACAGCCCTCTCCCCAAGACTCCTAGAAGAAAACGGAAGGAAAAAGCTTTATGGCATTGGATCTGGCAATGATTTATTGGATATGATACCAAAAGTACAGGCAATAAAAACAAAAATAGACAAATGGGATCACATCAAACTTAAAAACTCCTGCGCTTCAAAGGAAACAATCAACAGAGTGAAAAAGGCAACCTATGGAATGGTAGAAAACATTTGCAAATCCTAAGTCTGGGGGCGCCTGGGTGGCGCAGTCGGTTAAACGTCCAACTCTTGGTTTTGGCTCAGGTCATGATCTCAGGCTCCTGGGATCAAGCCCCATGTCGGGTTCGGCGCTCAGCACGGAGTCTCCTTGTCCCTCTCCCTCTGTTCCTCCCCCTGCTCTCTCTCTCTCTCATAAATAAATAAAATCTTTAAAAAAACACACACACATTTGATAAATGGATAATATCCAGGCTATATAAAGAACTCCTGCAACTCAACAACAAAAAAAACAATTAACTGGATTAAAAAGTGGGCAAAGGACTTGAATAGATAACTTCTCGAAAGAAGATATACAAATGACTAACAAGCATATAAAAAGATGCTCAATATCATTAATCATTAAAGAAATGGAAATCAAAACCACAATAAGATATCACCTCAACCCCCATTAGGACGGCCATTATAAAAAAAAAAAAAAAAAGAAGGAAGGAAGCATTGGTGATGATGTGGAAAAAGTTGAACCCTTGTGCACTGTTGGTGAGAGTGCAAAATGGTGAAGCCACTCTGGAAAACGGTATGGAGATTGCTCGAAAAATTAAAAATAGAAATTAAAAATAGAATACCATATGATCCAGCCATCCCATTTCTGGATATATACCAATAAACATTGAAAGCGGGATCTCAAAGAGATATTTGCACACCCATGTTCACGGCAGCATTATTCACAATAGCCAAGAGGTAGGGGCACCCCAAATATCTATTTGTGGATAAATGGATAAAGAAAATGTGGTCTTGGGACACCTGGGTGGCTCAGTCGGTTAGGCATCCAAATCTTGGTTTCGGTTCAGGTCATGATCTCAGGATTGTGGGATCGAGCCCCAGGTCGGGCTCCATGCTGGGCATGGAGTCTGCTTGAGTTTCTCTCTCCCTCTCCCTCTGCTCCTCCCCGCCACACACACACATGCACCCTCTCTCTAAAATAAATAAATGAATCTTAAAAAAACAAAAAGAAAAGGGGGACTATACATACAATGGAATATTACTCAGGTTTAAGAAAGAAGGAAATCGGGGCACCTGGGTGGCTCAGTTGGTTGGGCGACTGCCTTCGGCTCAGGTCATGATCCCGGAGTCCCTGGATCGAGTCCCGCATCGGGCTCCCTGCTCGGCGGGGAGTCTGCTTCGTCCTCTGACCCTATCCCCTCTCATGTGTTCTCTCTCTCTCCTTCTCTCTCTCTCAAATAAATAAATAAAATCTTAAAAAAAAAAAAAAAAAAAGAAGGAAATCCTGGCACACGCTCTACGATATGGAGGAAACTGGAGGACATTATGCGAAGTGAAATAAGTCCGTCACAAAAAGACAATACCGTATGATTCCACTTATGTGAGGTATGTGAAGTAGTCAAAATCATAGAAACAAAAAGTAGAGTGGTGGTTGCCAGAGGCTGGCGGGGTGGGGAGGGAATGAGCAGTTGTTCAATGGGTATAGAGTTTCAGTTTTGTAAGATGAAAAAGTTCTAGAGGCCTGTTACGCAACAATGTGGATACAGTTAACACTACTGTACACTTAAAAATGGTTGACAGTAAATTTTACGTTATATGATTTTTTTTTAAGATTTTATTTATTTATTTGTGAGAGAGAATGAGAGACAGAGAGCACGAGAGGGAGGAGGGTCAGAGGGAGAAGCAGACTCCCCGCTGAGCAGGGAGGCCGATGCGGGACTTGATCCCGGGACTCCAGGATCATGACCTGAGCCGAAGGCAGTCGCTTAACCGACTGAGCCACCCAGGCGCCCTCGTTATATGATTTTTACCACAATTAAAAAAAAAACAGAGGCAGCCCTTCTGGCAAGTGAGTTCTGGGGACTTGTAGGCATGGTTCCTACCGGTCAGCCCCCAACCCTCTCCCCTGGCCCTTCCAACCCTGTCTCTCATGCTAATTCCTTCCAATGAATATTGTCTGTGTCACGGAGCTTGAGGGGCTCCTGCTTCTTCCTGCAAACTTCCCCAGCTGTGCCAATCTCAGGCTGGCTTGGGCTTTTGGGATTGTTTTGCCTTTCCTTGCTGTTGACCTGTCGCACGAGAATGGGGACTGAAAATCCAGTGACTCGTGGCCGTCCAGCCTGACGACAAACAGGTGAATCTGTGCAACCTACTCTCTAGAGCATACTCTACTATTCAGAACTCAGGTGCTGTTGGTGGTAGACAGAGCTGGGTTAGCATCCTGATTCTCCTGGGGTTTTTTGGGGTTTTTTTGTTTTTGTTGTTTTGTTTTTTTTGCTGTGGGACCTTGGGCCAGACACTTGTCTTTGCTAAGCTTCCGTTTCCTCATCTGTAAAATGGGGCTATGAGTCGTGCCTCCCTGCACGGAGGTTGTGGAAATCAAGCGGGATCACACGGGTTGGCAGCATGCTTTCCCGGACTGCTAGTGATTCTCAATGAATGAGGGTACGTGCACCGCTCTGTCTCCATGTGTTCAGATCCCCCAACTTCTTTATCGACATCTAAGCTTAGATGCTTTTCTTCCTAGGGCCAGATTCTCCGCTCCTGGAACTGAAATATGTCTCACATTAGTGGGAGGCAGGGAAAGAAGGGCGGCTGGAGCCCCAGGGGCCTGAATGCTGGAGGTCAGCGGTCTGATTACAGCCCTTGGAATCCTTGGAAAGGGAGATTGGAGGCGAATGCCATGGGTTGGCATCTGCAGAATTCAGGGCAGGAGCAGATTTGGCCATCAGACACACAACGGGGACTGCGAACGTGCCCCCCACTCCCGCCCTGATGCTAAATCAACAGACCTGATTTGGGAAGATGCTCCCTAAAAGGAGCGGAGGGAGATGGACGGAGCAGAGAATTTGGACAGGAATGGTTGGTTAATGGGCTTGAAGGCCAGGCTCAGGGACCCGGCCTCCATTCAGAGGATGCCGAAGTCACTGACTACTAGGTGTCAGGCTCAGGCTAAGCTGTTTACACCGTTGTCTCATGCAACTGGGTAACGAAAAGGTCATGGTTGCTGTGGTGGGTTGTTGCCCGGATGCCCCCTCGGGACTAGAGCTCAGGGGCCCCCACCGCAGGGCATATCGGAATGTCCTGCACTGAGCTGAGTCCCCCTCTGGAACTGCCCTCAGCAGAGCAGAGCCACCTGGCCCGCAAAGAGTCACACCCCCTCCAGGAAAGTCGGAATCCAGTGACAGGTGGGAAGTGGGAGGATAAAGGCCCAGAGCCCTACCTGGCCTCAGTTTGGGGCCGCTCTGAAAGGCCAGGCCAGCTCCAGAGTGCCCTCCACTCCCCCACCCCGGGTCAGCTGAGACCTTTGTGTGGCAGCATCACCCTGGCCCTGAAACATTCTCCCCTTTAGAGTTGTCAGATTTAGCAAGTAAACATGTAGAATACCCATTTAAATTTGAATTTTGGTTAAACAATAAATAATTTTTTTAGTAGAAGTATGTCCCAAATATTATATGGGACATAATTTTACTAAAAAAAAAAAAAAAAAAATCCTTCAATGTTTATCTAAAATTCAAGTTTAACTGGGTGTCCTATATCTTATCTTGTAACCAGGCTCCATCTCAGAGTCTCTTCTTCGGGGAGTCTGACCCCATGAAGGGAGTACTGCCATTGTCCTGTTTTAGAAGTAAAACTGAGCCTCCAAGAAGTCACATCACGTCAGTGGCCCTGGTTATTAAGGGAGGATTGAACAACAGCAGCAGTGGGTTTAGGTGCGGGATGAGCTGGAGGGGGAAGGCGTGCAGAACCTCCCCAACCTTTTTCAAAGCACCTCCTCTATCTGGGCCTGCAGCTCCGGCGGCGGAGAGGGCTCCTTCCCGGGTTTTCCAGCTAGCCTTCGCCGGGCAGGGCTGAGCCACCCCGGAAAGAACATTTTCATCAGCCACCTTGTCTCGGCCTCTCTTGGCCTTTGCTTTCATTGTCAGAGTCTGTGTCAATAGCTGGAAATCCAGGCAGCAGTACAAGCAGACATTTCGCTCCTTCCCCAGCAGAAATCTCACAAAGGGCAGGGCTCCCCTCTTTACAAGGAAAACAAACAGGTCTCTGGGCTACCAGGGGATGGGGGTGGGGGTAGGGGTGGGCTGGGAGGAGCGGGGCTGGGGGGAGGGGCCCGGGCAGCCAGCGGGCTCAGCCTGGCCCAGGCTCCCCGCCGCACCCCCTGCACACACACATCCCACTACATCTGCCTTTCCCCGCCAGATCCGGACTGGACTGGGGGGGGGGGGGGGGGGGGGCAGCGTCTTCCCCTCTGTTCTGGAGAGTGCAGCTGGCTCAAGCCTCGGTATTGCTCAGCTGGGCCATGGCAATTCCACTCCAGTCCTCTCTGGGAGCCAGGGTGACCTCGAAGACAAATCAGGTTCTGCCACTGCCCTGCTCAATACCCTGCCTTAGCTCTGCGCAGCCCGAGGCAGGTACTTCCGCACCCCTGGCCTTTGCCCACGCGGTCCCATTACCTGGCATGCCCTTTCTTCTCTGTTTGAGCTAATGGAATCCCACCCACTTTCCAAGGCCCTTTCTTCTGGGAAGCCTTCACTGTCCCCCAGCTAGGTCAGAATGACTCAGCAGCCCCCCGCCCCACCCCTGCTCCGGTGACATCCTTATTGTGTCTGATGCCCTCACCCCAGAGTGTCCTGCCCTATGATTAGCTGGGCATGTGTGGGTCTGTCCCTCTCAGCCCTGACCTTTGTGCAGGGTTTATCAAGGCCTTTTTGCATTCGTGCTCCCTTACAGCTCTCTTGGGTACCTTCCACTGACCCCATTTTAGAGTTGATGCGTGGAGGCCTGGAATGTTTCCTGGGGTGCCAGTGGTCAGGTAGCTAAGAAGTGCAGAACAGGATTCGGCTACCCTGATCTTCCTAGTCAAACGCCAGGGCTGTTCACGCCAGGGCTTTTCCCACCGGAGGCTGGCCTCATAATCCTATATGCGAACAACATCTAGCTCAGTGGATGGGCACACAGTAGGAGCCCATTAAATGCTGGACTAATTGCAGTGAAGCAGAGATTTTGCACAAATGTGGAGATGTCTAATGGCTTTCAGTAAGGCCGAGAGGACCCTGTTTCTGTGGCTCTCTGTCCCCACCCCCATGCCTGCGTCGGCTCCTGGTAGAGTATGGGGATGAGACGGTAAGAGTTCCAGTTCTGCCCACTTCCTCTTTAACTGGAATGCTGGGCCAGGTGACTGGGAGGTCAGCTTCTGGGGCCCAAGCAGGCTGGGAAAGGGGAGGTGTAGGGGGTACTTTCTGCTTCTGGGGTGGCCCCAGTATCACCATCCTACCTGGGGAAGGAGCAGGCCTGGAATCTCCCACTGCTCGTGGGCCACCCTCAGGGCTGTCCCTGAGCTTGGGGCTGGGGAAGGGCTTTCACCCCGGATCTTTCGCATGAACCATGGTTTGCTCAGGGATTCATGATGGCTCCCCCTTGCAAATAGATCCCAAATCCCACCTCTTGTCACCCCCTCCGCTGTCATCAGCAGGTCCCACCTCTATTCATGGCTCTGCTGGTTGCCTGTAGCAGCCCCAGCAGTGGGCCTCTGTCTTTCCCCTTTCCATAATGAACTCTTCGTGTCACTCTGCTGCTCATTTCTTCCTGTGAAAGGCCCGAGTCCTTACAGGCCACCCCCCCCCCAGGCCCCCAGACCCTCCATGAGCAGTCCTCTTGCCTCTCTGCCCCGCTCACTCTACTCACCCACTCTTCTACCAGACACACTCCCTCCTGCTGTTCCCAGAAATCCACTGGGCTACCCCTCTCTCCTCTGTCAAATTGTTCCTAAGAACCCCACCTTCTCAACTGGGCCCACCCTGCCTATCCTATCTAAGAGCATAGTCCGCCCCGCTCTGTGCCCTACGGCTCCTGACCCCCTGCCCTGCTCTGCTTTTTCTATGTGGCTCGGTCACCTTCTAACAAATCGTAAAGCTCACTTGTGCTGATTGCTTACTGTCTGTCTCCTGTTCTAGAAGGTCAACTCCATGAGGCCAGGGACTCTGGTTCCCTTGATTACCACCATAGCCCTGAAACAGTGCCTTGTGTCTGCCTGTGGAATGCAGTCAGTATATATTTGTGGATTGGACTGAATCTAGAAATGTGGATAACAATGCTTCTATCACTGGGCTATGTCAGATTTAAATCAATGTGGTGGGAACACTAGCCTATTGCCTGGCAGGTGGTAAGTGTTCAGTGAAGCTCTTGTGTTTAATATGTTAAAATGATTTAGAATGATAAAAGGTACAAAGAGACATACCCAGTGAAAGAGAGGAAGGTGCTCCTACCCTTCTCCTATCTGTTGCTGGGGCCTGAGGATCCTTTCTGTGGATGGGTGACAGAGACGTGGCCTTCAGAGACGTGGCCTTCACCCCCACAGCTGCCTTCTCAGCTCCAGTCCCGCCCAGGGGTTGGGGGTGGGTGGCTTATATGATGGGGAATCCTAGAACAGCCCAGCTTGAAGCAACCAGAGATCAGGTAGTTCCTGCCCTGGGTCTATTTCATAAGGGAACACCAAGGCCCGTGTGGGAAAGAGGTGAGGCCGAGGTCAGAGAGGACATGCCCGATGCCCAGTGCGTGTCCCTCTCACCATACCTCTGGCAGTTGCCGACAGGGGTCCCAAAGCTGGAGTCAGCGTCTGGCAAAGGACTTTTAAAAAGACTGACTCGTGAAATGTTTTAGCATGGAAAGCCTTAAGCAGGCCTTTCCAATCTCCATTTGGTTGTGTTTATAATAATTTATCTTGGTTACAAAGAATAAAATGATATGGGACTTAAAGTGTCCAGGAAAATCTGAGATACATGGTTGTCTACTTGTGTTTTTTGTTTCAACAGATATTTATTGAGGACCTATTACGCGAGACAGAGAAATACCAGGTATGTTCTTTGCTTCCCCTAAGTTCTTCAGTCGGGGGGTGCAAGAGGGTCAGGGACCTCATGCAAAAGAGCACCGTGAGGATCTAGCAGTCATTCTCCTTGGCAAAGATCCAAATGAGCTGAAAACCTACATCCTCACAAAAACCTGCGCCCGGATGTTTATCGCAGCATTTTTCATAATTGCCAAAACTTGGAACTACGATGTCCTTCAGTGGGTGAGTGGATAAACAAACTGTGATATAGCCATACGATGGAATAGTATTTAGGGATAAAAAGGCATGAGCTATGAAGCCATGAAAAGACATGGAGGAAGCTTAAATGCCTATTACCTAGTGAAAGAAGGCTGAAAAGGCTACATACATATTGTATGATTCCAACTATATAACATTCTGGAAAAGGCAAAACTATGGAGACAGTAACAAGATCAGAGCTTGCCAGAAGTTAGGGGGGAGGGAAGGATGAATTGCTGGAGCACAGGGGATTTTTAGGGCAGTGACACTCTTTTTTTTTTTTTTTTTAAGATTTTATTTATTTATTTGACAGAGAGAGAGCACAAGTAGGCAGAGCGGCAGGCGGAGGGAGAGGGAGAAGCAGACTCCCTGCGGAGCAGGGAGCCTGATGCGGGGCTCGATCCCAGGACCCTGAGATCATGACCTGAGCCAAAGGCAGACACTTAACCGACTGAGCCACCCAGGCGCCCCTGGGCAGTGACACTCTTCTGAATGATACTATAATGGGGGATACATGTCATTATACATTTGTCCAAACCTGTAGAATGTACATCACCAAGAGTGAGCCCAATGTCAATTTACAGACTTTAGTTAATAAAGTCTCAGTATTGGCTCATCAGTTGTAACAAATGTACCACACTAAGGCAAGATATTAACAATAGGAGAAACTGGGTGGGGCGGGGATGAGGGGGTATTTTTGCTCAACTTTTCTGCAAACCTAAAAGTGCTGGGAAAAAAAAAAAAGTCTATTTTAAAAAAGAGCACCATGATGTATGATAATGGAGAAATGCATGGGTGCTATGAGAGCAATTTTGGGTAGGGGTGGGGAGGGTTTGGGAGGGTGGGAGTCAGTGATGGAGTCAAGACCTTGCATGTGAGGTTAGATAGTGTTTCAAATCCTGCCTTTGCCATTTACCCACCACGTGGCCTTAGCCAAGTATTTAAGGTCTCTTAAGCCTCAGCTTACACCTCCGTAAAATGGGGCTGCATAAAATGAGGCTAGTGATGCCCACCATAGCATTGTTACGAGATTTAAGTAAAAGTTGAAAAAGCACTTGGCACTGCTCTTGCTGAGAAACAATGTTCCGTAAAGGTCAGCTCTTCCTCCTGCTGCTGGAGGAGAGGAGTCGTCTCTCTACCTATTCCGGCCTCAGCCTCAGGTGGAGTCATGGGTGAAGGAGGCGGAGAAAGGCAGAGTCCGGGAGGCTCTAAAAGGAGCAGATGCAGGTGGTTTGACTAGGCTGAGAAGGGTGTGGGGCGGGGGGGCCAGTGATGCTACAGAAGCAGAAGAGCTGGAATGCTGGCGGCCTGGGGGTCCATGCCAGGGAGTTCAGGGGTCCTCTCAAGGACAGAGGGAAGCCACAGGGTGACTGTCATTGGGGAGGGCCATGATTGGATTGGCAATATAGCCACAGCCCCGAGAGAAAAACAATCCAGCTGGGGTGATTTTTCTGGGGCTGGTCGAGGTAACAGAAACAGTTTGACTGTGAGGTCTGGGAGCCTAGAAGGTGGATCCTTGGAAAGTGGCTGTAGACACATTAGTTGGCTGTGTGACTTTGGGCAAGTCACTTAACTGCTCAGTCTCAGTTTGTTCTTCTGTAAGGATGCCTGATACCCAGAGAGATCCCAAAGTTGAAAAAAAAAAAAGGTGCTAAAAATGAAGAGGAGAGACGTGGACCGTATTTAAGCCTCCGACGTGGGGAGGCTGAAGACAAAACCAGCAGAGTCTACAAGTGCTTTGGAATAAGAACTGTGGGGCTGAATGTACTCCGCTTGAATACTGGCCCCACGACTTGAGAGTGTGCCATCTACGTCTAGCCACTTTGCTCCTCTGAGCCTCCCTGTTAGCATCTGCAAACTGGGGACAATGGTATCTACCTCTCACAGTTCTGTGGTCCGGTGACCTGAGACCATTGCTGAGCACCCAGAACACAGCAAGTGTTCCAAAGATGGGAATGGCTGTCACTAGCAGTGTTATCCTCCTTAAAGGACGAGAATTAAGAATCGTGGTCTCCTGTTTTGATCTTCATTATCAATACGCCGGATATACAGTAAGTCATTGCTCTAACAATGAAAAAATTAACTCCCCAAGAGAATGAGAAGACAAGCCAGCGACTGGAAAAAAAATATTTGCCAAAGACCTGTCTGATAAAGGATTGCGATCCAAAATATACAAAGAGTATACAACAATAAGAAAACAAACAACCCCATTAAAATGGGCAAAAGATTTGAACAGACATCTCACCACTTACAGATGGCAAGTAAGCATATAAAGAGTTGTTCTACATCCTATGTCATCAAGGCGATGCAAATTAAAACAACGACGAGATACCACCACACACCTAGAGTGGCCAAAATCCAGAACACTGACGATACCAGATGCTGGCAAGGATGTGGGGCCAGGGGAACCTTCATTCGTTGCCGGCGGGGAATGCAAAATGATACAGTCACTTTGGAAAACAGTTTAGTTTGGAAAACTAAACATACTCTCACCATATAATTTAGCAATTGTACTCCTTGGTATTTACCCAAAGTAGCTGGAAACTTATGTCCACACAAAACCTGCACACGGATGTTTATAGCAGCTTTATTCATAATTGCCAAAACTTGGCAAGATATCCTCTAGTAGGTAAATGGATAAAGAAGCTGTGGTGCATCTAGACAATGGAATATTTTTCAGTGCTAAAAAGAAATGAGCTATCAAGACAGGAAAAGACATGGAAAAACCTTAAATGCATATTAGTAAGTGAAGAAGCCAATCTGAAAAGGCTACATACTGTATGATTCTAACTATAAGACATTCTGGAAAAGGCAGAACTATGGAGACAGTAACAAGATCAGTGCTTGCCAGGGGGAGGAAGGGATGAATAGGCAGAGCACAGAGGAATTTTAGGCTAGGTTCAGACTGAGAAGATTAGGGTGGCCTAGATGCAGGGTGTCAGGTCCGGAATGAGGGGTGGGGCGGGAAGTGAGGTCCCCCCATCCTCTCCCCTGCTCAAGGCCCCTCTGCTCATTTCTGCCCTTTCTAAGCCTCCTCTTCCTCCTTCCCATGAGTGGCTGATCCTCCAGGGTGCTGGGGCTGGAGTGGCTCTCTACCTGCCTGTCATCCCCTGGTCCTCCTCTGTCTTGCTCTTAAATGGGATGGAGAGAGGCCCCATAGTTCAAGACCCCTTGGGACCAAGACTTTGGAGGGGCACAGGTCGCGTCTGTACCTTACCTTTCAACTACCCCCACTTCCCGACACACACGCACACGCACACGCACACACACACACACACACACTCCTAGCTTGGCTGCCCGGCTAGTGAACCAAGAGCTTGTATGTGATCTCAGGCTTGCCATTGAAAGGGAGACAGGTACTTCCAGGGGCATCCCATCCATGGTCACAGAGCACCTGCTCCCCCTTTTCTTTTCTTTTTAAAAAGATTTTATTTATTTTGAGAGAGAGAGAGGGAGAGAGAATCCCAAGCCAACTCCAAGCTGAGTGTGGGGCCTGACATGGGGCTCGATCCCACATCCCTGAGATCGGGACCTGCGCTGAAATCAAGAGTCAGGTGCTTTACCGACTAAGCCCCTTCAGTATCCTACACCTGTTCCCCTTTGACCAGTTAAAAAGCCCAAAACTATTTCTTTGAAGATCTGATTAATTAATTCTTTCCTCGTTACTTAACACCAGGAACTCTGGGCCTAGCATGTAACCTGACAGAGCTTTGAGGGGGGCAGGAAGATGGAACAGAGATGTGTGGTCACAGTCTACACAGACCACTTGCTAGCTAAAGCCCACACCCCCTCCAAGGCCAGCAACCTGCTCGGGTGCCCCTGGCTGGCTCCTGTTCCTTCGACCAGCCAAGTGGCTGCCCACCTGCCTCAGGCCTCACACACCAGTGCTGGGCTAGAGCCAGCTCCCTCTCTCTTGATTGCCCATGTTCAGCGACATCGTGCATGGCAAGAGTATTTACACCACGGAGATGGGCAAACACTGGCAAAGGGCTGCCCTCTCCCCCCACCATCGCCAGTTATTACAAATTCAGCGGCACACCAGCACGCATACTGTTCCTTTCGCCAGGAACACCCTTCCCTCCCTTTTGATACCTCAGATCTCAGTGCAAATGGGGCTTCCTCAGCGAGGCCTTCTCTGCTTCCCTGGGGCCTGGCCACACTTGCTGTTACAGGCTTATTTCTCTTGTCTCTCCTCAGAGCTGAGAAGAGTGTGGGGCACCTAGTAGGGTGTCTTTAAGGATGTGGGGAGGTGCATGGGGCCAGCTCCCTCGTGACAGCTGTGAGAAGCAAAAGCGTGATGTCATCCTTCTTGGGGGACTTATGTGTAGTGCTCTTTTCATCTGCTCTGGTTAGGAATGATGTCTTCTTGCATCCTTCCTCACAGGAACAGATGATTTTCATTTTTCTGCCTTGATAGCCTCAAATTGCCACCTGTCTCTGGGACAGAGAGGACTCAGGCATGCATCCTTTCTTCTTACCAATGGGTTTCTCCCCGAGCCCCCCAAGCCCAGCTTTCTGTTTTTAGCAAAGCCCTTGAAAGTTACAACTCACGTCCTTACCTCTGCAAGGCTCCAAGCCCTCTCTGCTTTCATCCTTCCTGTCCTCCCTCGGGGCCTCCACACTGCCCTCAGATTCCCTCTGCCCTTCTGCTTACAAATCTTGCTTCCTGGCTTGGACCCGCAGTTAATCATTCACACCTTAGCGAGAATTGGCGGTGAGGCAGTCAGGAGCGCTGGCTTCCTTTACCCTTTCGTCTCCCCGGGGAGACGGTCCCCAGACCGTCTCCCCGGGGAGACGGTGGGGCTCAGTCCAGACCTCCTCAGAGAAGTCTTCTCTGAATAACCTCCTCTTTAGTTTTGATCATAGGATTTTATTTTCTTTAGAGCCCTGCTCATAAGCTGTGACACCCATTCATTTCCGCCGCACCTTTTTCTGGCTCGTCGTCTGTCTACCAGAATATTAGCTCTAGGAGGACAAGGGATGTGTCTGTCTTCTTCACTCTCCCATCCCTGGGGCCTGGCCCATTGGTGCTCAATGCAAATTTCTCAACTGCACAAATGATTTCTAACCCAAGCTCAGATCTGGGCTCTGCCCTGCCCAACCGCGTCACCATAGACACCCCCCTTTGCTTTTTGGGCCTCAGTGTTCTCATCTGTAGACAGGGAGAACAGTACCTCTCTTTCTGGATTTTAAGCTTGTTGGGGCGCTAGGGCTTAAGTTACAATGGCTGTCCAAATGGCATCTACTCTCGCCCTGTCCCCTCCCTTGTGTAGTGAAGGGGTTAAAGGAATTCCGGGTAGCAGTAAAGAGGCAAAGAGATTCATAATTATCTAACTGATGATAACCAAGGATTAATAATAAGAGTAATAATAATGAAACACTCTAATTCTCAGGAATTAACTCCAATAACCTTAGAACAACCTCATGAGGCAGGTCCTATCACCATCCTTATTTTATAGGTAAGGAAAACCGAGGCTCAGAGAGGTTAAGTAATATGCCAGATAATGCACTTGGAATCAAGTTTCAATTTTTGACGAGACTTTTGCCAAACCCCTTCAATCTAATAACCTTGCCAGTTCAATCGCATGACTGGTGGGTGATTGGATTGCTCACAGCAAGAGTTTATGTTTGCAGGTGACTCTGCCCCTGTGGCAGACATGGGGTGTCCGGAGTTGAGTGGGACTGATCGCTGTCTTCAGGGAACCCACTGGCTGTGAGGGACATGGCTAGGCACGTGCTTCTGAGGTTGGGGTGGGGGTGGGGGTGGGGGCTTCCTTCCAGTCTCCAGCGGTGCCCAGGGCGTTGCCAGTCACGGAACTCCAGGAAGGCATTGGCGGGGGGGTTGTTCCTTCCCAGCTGTGGGAACCTGGACTGACTAAAGTCCAAGAATGCCACAAAATCAGCACGAGAAGGGCCCCTTGAGTGAGCTGTTGAGTTAAACAGCAGCTGTTGATCACTTAACCCTGCACCCGCTCAGGGCTCCACAATGCTGGCACACGGGGCCCCAACTCAAGGGGCATCCTGGTGTGGGGGCAGGGTGGGGACCACGCAGGTCACCCGCGAAGGCACACAGTGCAGAGAGGGCAGGACCCACCTACAGTCAGGAACTGAGTCCGAGTGTGTAAAGCCAGGACCAGAAACCGGGGCTTCTCACTCCCAACGTGGCCCCTTTCAACGCTACCATTGGCCTCAGGGTCCAGGGATCCTGGCTCCCCCAGGCCTGAGGCCCCTCAGGGGAGGCCTGGCTCTATCTTTTTCCAGAGTCTCTGGTAGCTAGCAGGGGCAGCAGTTGGCAAGGGAAGAGGCCTCCGGGCCTGAGGCTGACCCTGGCCACACGCTTTTCGCCTCAGACTGCTGGGGTGCACGGAGGGCTGTGCACTTGGAGGTGAGAGTGGACGCCCTCGCCCTCGCCTTCCGCCCTGCTCCCCACCTGCCTCCCTTTATCACCTTGTTAAAGGATTTTTACTCTCCATTTGGAACCTGGAATTTCATTATTCCGTGTGTGAAGCTTTCGGATAATAGGCTGTCACTCGAAGGCTGCTTTTCATCTTCAAAGCCCTCAGCAGACTGTTAATTAGTCCTCGTGCGTGCCCTTGCCCCACCCCGAGATGGAGGTAAGTGTTCTTGGGCCTGGGAGGGGAGCTCCACGGAGGCTGGGGGATGCCTCTGAGGGGTGTGGGGCTGAGCGAAAGTGTGAGGAGGAACAGGGGGATCCCTGAATTCTGGAATCTTCTAACAGACTCCAAGCTCTTGAGCTCCTCGTCCCTTGTTAGGGCAGCAGCATAACTGAGGGCTGGAGGGGTCAGAGCCCCACTGTAGGGATGAGCTTCCAAGAGGCTTCAGAGGCAGACAGAGCCACCAATAACACAAGCTTGGATCATTCGGGGCCCCTAAGCCTCGGTTTTCTTCTCTGTAAAATGGGAATAATAATAAAGCCCTCCTCGAGTTGTCAGACTTAGGTACCTGGCACAGAGCGGTGCTCACTAGGAGTGAACAAATGAGTGTGGATACTGGTAGGTTGGGGTGGGGGAAGATTAGAGGTACAGAGAAGCAAGTTGGAGGGCCCTTTTCTTTCATTGCCCCTTCTAATCCTTACCCCCGTGGCTGGGGGCTCTGCCCAGAGGCCAAGCGCTATCCATGGCCTTGCATGGCTGGCCATAGAGGGAGTTGATGTTGTTCACCTTTGTGAGCCATTGACATTCATGGGCAAGTCTAACTTTCAGCAATGGAGAGCAGCATGTTGGAGTTCCTGGGTGAGGATACTCCCATCTGCTTGGCCTCTGTGCCACTGAGAGGGCCAAACCAGATGACCAGTGCCGCAGCCCCCACTTCAGGCTCTCCCAGCCTAGGCTCAAATGGCTCTACTCAGCTGGACAAGCTCGAGAGCTAAAGCGGGGAAAGCCCCTGCACCTCTTAGGATGATTTAGTGAGCTTCTCTGGGCTGAATGTGAGTACCACGCAGCTCAGTGATGGGATGAGTGGTAGCCAAAGTCACTAGTAACAGTGGGGGACCCCGGGGCGTGAAGCATGAGATGCACAGGTGGGTGGTGGCCACATGTCCACATGGGACAGGGAGTGAGGCTGCCTCCAGCCAACTGGGCACCTGCTCCATCCTCTCTGTAGACTGGCACGGGGCGAGAGAGGAGGACTGAGAAAGGTATGCAGTCTTTATTTACTTTTTTAAAGATTTATTTATTTATGTATTTGAGAGAGAGAATGAGCAAGAGAGCATGAGCAAGAGGAGCAGAGGGAGAGAGAATCTGAAGATCAACCCACCTGGGACTCGATCTCATGACCCTGAGATCAAACCTGAGCCAAAACTGAGAGTTGGCCACTTAACCGATTGCATGACCCGGGAACCCCTGTATGCAGTCTTTAAAGATCATTCCATAACATCTCAGCCCCAGGGACCCCTTCAAACCCATCGTTCACCTTAACTTAGGGCTCCTACGGAAGCAACTGCAACTTAATGACAGACAGTGTTATTCTTTGTGCCCTTTCTTCAAGCCTGTCCGAAGCAGGAACCTGCTGTTGTTGACAGTGTAAGGGATGGGGTTTGAAATGTGGGGGACATCATCTCAGGAGGAATCGCAAGCATTGATCTTGCTTCCTGTCTGGGCTCAGAAGGTCAAGACATGCTGAAAGAGAAAAGACCAGGAAAGACATTCCTAGGAGAAGCTGGTACCGCCTGAGGCTTTCAGCATTGGCTCAGCACTCTGGACAGAGGGGAGGGCGCGGAAAAGCATGTCTCGCCCTGGGTCCAAATCCCTACTGGCTCCCTAGTGTCTATGCTGGGAGTCCCTGGTCTGGTAGCTGTGAAGATGGTTGCTTGGCAAGCTGTAGGTTCTTTCCATTCCTTCAAAAAGTGGGCACAAATGATTCATTTTGCTGTGATGGGGTCCCAGGGGTCACCCTGAGATGACACCTCACATTCACTCACTCACTGGCTTGCTCATTCCTCGACCTCCATTGCGGGCCACGGGGGGGCTGGATGCGGAGTCCCTGCTCCAGGTGTTCACAGCCTCCTGGGGGATGCAGACGAGCTGACGGAGCCTGCCCACATGGTGTGATCAGAGCTCAGCACCCGGCCAAGATCTGGGGTCAGACAATGAAGGCTCCAGCCCAAGAAGCCAGGTGATAAGCAGGTAGGGAAGAGTGAGAGGCTTCCATGCACGGGAGCAGTGTGCTCAGAGGTCTAGAGAGGGAAATACGCGGGTCTAAACAATCACAAGGAGTTTAGTGAGGCCAGTAGGGCGGGGAGGGGCGCAGAGGCCAATGACGTGGAATGCTGGACTTTATCCTAAGGACAATGGGGAACCATTGGAGTCTGGAGCACCAGAGTGACTCTTTTTCCATTTGGTTAGAATAATCTCAGATGAGCGAACACTGGTTATACTGTGGGAAACACACATGGATTATGGTTTAGTAGATGGAGTGTATGCAGTAGAAGAAGGCTGCTGAAAGATGGAATCCTTAGAGGCAACTGGACACAAAGTATTTGGTGGGGACAGTGTTGGTGACCTTAGGCCTGCAAGGTCAAGTCTCACCTTACTCCACCACCCCAACTTTGCCCCCACTGTTTCGGGCAGACCCTGGCTCTAGTTGGGACACTTAGGTCTGGTTGTGCCTTTGACCTGGCTCTGTGGTCACCCTACCCATTTGTGCCGCAGGCCCCACCTTCCTGCCCCCCACCACTCCGTCTCTCTAAAACCCCAGTCCTGCCACCTCTTGTAGGAAGCCTGCCCAGGCATCTACCAGTTCTTGGGACTATTGTGATCTTTCCAGTTGGAGGACCGTAGCAGGGCTTTCTAAGGCAGTGTGCATCCTCCTGTTGGGCCATGTGGTAGATCCATCTGTGCCAAGCCTAAGTCTCTGCTACTAGACAACAAGCACTGTGAGGGGAGGGACTATGCCTCATCCCTCTTGGGTCCCTCAGTCACTTAGTTCTGTGCCCAGCAAGCTGCAGGTCCACATTAAAATGTGTGGGATCATGTTTTGCTGCATCCATTCTACACTTGTCCAGAAATACTGTGGAGTAAGTGTAGGGCTCCCCCTAAGTGTCTGCAGGCCCATTTTCCTCAGTGGTTAGTGGCCCTGGTTCCCCCTTCCAAGCCTTCTGGACTTGCCAGGAGCAATCACCCATCCCTTTACTGTACCCTATAATCCCTCATGCCTATCTCGATTAGGGTCCTTATTATATTTGGCCAAAGTCATTTTTTGAAAGTGTCCACTCTTCCCACCTTCCTGGCCCTGCACCCAGCCCAGTGCCAAAGGCACAGTAAAAGATCAGTAAGTGTTGTTGAGTGAAAAACCAAAAGCCCTGGCAAGAGGCCAAGACCACTCCTTCAGCATATTAAATGGGAGCACAATCGCCGATTGAATTTGTTTCCTTCAAAGGGCCATATATCCTGGAAGCTTCATTCCAGACGCCCAGATGGCAAGGCCTGGGAGAATTCCGAGTTATTCCTATTGAAACTGTTTCCTCCAGAAGTTCCAGAGTTCAAAAAGGAGGCATTTGCCACACACAATTGGGCCAGTGTGCAGGGATGTGGGTGGCACATTTCCAAGGCCTTAGTGGGACTTTGAGCAGTTACCAATGCAATGTAAGAGAAAGGCTTCTCCCTGGGGGCAAACGTGGTCACCCAGAAATGGAGCCTTTGGCAACAAGTAGAAGGAGAAGAAACCAGGTCAGCCACTACATGGGGCTGTGGAGAGGCTGCTGGACTTGGGGCCAGGGGGCTCGGCTCCCTCTTGGGATCTGGGTTTCAGATCAAGGTTTCTGACCATCTAACCCCAACCTCATTTGCCAGTGACAACTTCTAAGCCAAGAATTAGATGCAGGGCATGGCAAAGGAATTTTTCTGATTTGTGAATTGCTTCTGTGAACTGAGGCTTCAGAATGAAGTCCCTTTTCTTATTCTTTGAGGTGGCACCCCTACCGAGTGTAGGACCCTCCCTGAAAAACTCGACCCCAGTGAAGTTCATCTCCGTGTTCTCCATGTACACAAGCTTACTTTCCAGACTCACAGTCTGCTTATGTCTTTCCTCCTCCCAGAATCTCAGCCCCTGACATTGCAGCATCCCCCAAGTTGGGTCCGGTTGTTTCTTTTCCTCTGAAGGCTTTCTCTGATCACCATAATTTGTAAGGATCCCATGGGTCGGGGGGGGGGGCAGTGAGGGTGAAGGGACTGGTTCTCTCAGTGACTCCTGGGGGTTATGCTGGAATGTTCATCCAGCAAGCACGCGCTGAGCACCTATTAGTACCCCACGTAGTACTTGCCATGTGCTGGGTACGGTGCTGAGCTCTCTACAAGCATGATCACACTTAGAACTCACATCAACCCTACAGGTTTGTAAGATCTGCATTGGCGGTAGTCATTAGAATCATTGTCATGTATTTCTGTTATTGAATGCAAAGCAGAATTTCACTTCCTGAGCCTTTTGTGGTTGTGTGGGGCCACATGAACAGTTCCGGCCAGTCACTTGTGAGAGGAAGTAGCACGTCACTCCAGGTTGGAGAATGTTTCATTTTCCCTCCAGTATGGTGACAGGCCAACAGTGATGGAGAAGGTGACAGCTTTATCAGCCTGGTCTTTCTTGAGTGAGCACAATGAGCAGATACTCAGGCTGACCCATGATGGACAGGGAGCATAAATAAATTTGGATTGTTTTAAGCCACTGAGATTGTGGACTTGCTTGTTACTGCCGTATAACCTAGCCTATGCTGACCATGACGCCATTTGACAGAGGAAGAAATCAAGACTGCACGGGAGGCATGGATGGGCCTGGAGAAAGGTAGTTGGAGCACTCATTGTGCCCAGTGCCTTGCCTGCCTGGCCGATGGTGCAGGGCCTTGAGGTCCAAGCAAACCACTGAATTTTATGCAGTTATGTCTGGAGTATAAGAAAGGTCTTGAAAACAGAGGAGTAACACAGTCACACTTGGACTTCAGGAGGATCATTCTGGCAGCTCTCTATGTGCCCACCTGGAAAGATCAGCCAGGAGCCCCACCGAAAGCCAGACTCCCAGCATACGTAGAGAGAGGCCCAGGGCAAGTCTGCGGAGTGCCCGTGATCTCCCAGTACCCGGAGCGGGCCATCCACGTGTCCACAGAATGAGCGAGGCCAGTCGGAAGAGGGGACTCCCAAGAGGGCCTTCTCCCTGTCCAGGGAGGCCTGTTGGCTCCATTGTCTTTTTAAATGACCATGAAACAGCACGGAAATGAATGCCAACTAACAAGGTTAAAGGATCCTTAAAAAACAAATGATACCATTTTTCCCCCAACTCACTGCTGAGTAAAAATTTGTCACTTCAGTAAGCATTTTATTGGTAATTACAGAGTTACTTTATTTGCATATTACAGAGCTGCTAGCGGCCCTGGTGAAAATGCTTAATGTCGTTGAGCATCTTGGAAGGAATTACTCAACCCAGGGAGGGAGAATTCAGTAATTATTTCCTTAAAACTGGAATTTGCTAATAACTTTGCAGTAGATCACTTTGTGCTCCCCAATACAGCAATTAAATAATAAGCAATTAAGTGCCAAAGTGACTCGGGCATAGGACCTGCCCCCAAATAGGGCCTCTGCTAGATTTCCTTTGAAAGGGAACTGAGTTCAAGTTAACCCTTTGATTCCTGAGCCACAGGGAGCACTGATTCCTCTAGAAGCCAGTTAGAGAGGGCTGGTGCCCAGCGTCATCTCATCTTCAGAGTGTTATCTGGGAACCCAAAGGGAAGGCTGGTCACCCAGTCTGCAGCCAGGAGGGGCTGGCTGTCCTCCCCGGTAGCTGGGGTCGTGGGGGCAGAGGCTAAGCATGGGGATTCCGGAATCACACCGCCTAGGTTTGTGAATTGGGCCCAGCCCTTACCATCCACGTGTCTTGGGCAGATTACTCATCCTCTCTAGGCCTCAGTTTTTTCTCATCAGTCAGGGGTTCATAGTGGTATCTACTTGACTTGGTGGTGCTGACGGTCAGAACAGCATAGACCCAGAACTCAGTAGAAGCTCATTAAGTTTGAGTGACACTGGCTTTGCCCCAGAGCACGGGTCTTTGCCAGCTATGTAGGGGAATGGCATTTGAACATGAGGTCAAGTGTGATTGCAGGTCAGGTCTCCCCAGATTCCTTTACCTGCCCATGAGGTGCACCAGTAGGGGGTGAGGGCCGTGTTTACCACGTGGAGTCAGTTTCACCGGATGGAATCCTGGCCCCCCATGTGTGCACACTCCTGAGCTGTGTGACTTTGGGGTACCCACGCACTCTCTGAAAGCCCCGGGCTCCTTGCCTGTAGACCGAGGAGAGCGGTACCCATCCGGAAAGACAAGGACGCCAGGTGTCCTGTGTTTAAACAACATATTTTAGTCGTCCAGCTTCTTGCCAGGCAAATAAAAAGAGAAAAAAAAAAATCAAGCGGACACGGACCTGTTCTTAAAAAAGATCATTACAATTTCAGACTTGTTCTGTCTTAATTTCTGATTGATACTTAATCAGCAGTGGCTTGGAACTCTTCAGCTTTTCATCTCTCCCTCTGTTAAGTGTTTAATGATCTGAAAACAAACACTGGAGAAAATGCTACCTACGGAGGCTCTCGCTATTTCTGCCACCCGAGGGATCCTGGCGTGGCGGGGCTGAGGTTACCCACTACTTCATCTGCCTGCAAGATCTGCTCAGGTGTGGTGTTCTGTTTAATAATGCAAAATGCTGTTCAGTGGAGGGGAGAGCACAGAAATGGATATTTTAGAAGTTTCATCTTCCCCTCTCCACACCAGGCCCGACTCTGCCGCCAGAGCTGGAATATTCAGTGACCTTCTGAGAAGGGCTATAGGACGAGAGAGCAAAGGTCCAGCCCCCAGCATAGGCTCAACGCTCAGGTCTGTAGTACTTGCTCCCAAATGCCAGTTCCTATGGCTGGCATCCCCTCTTATTACACCTGGGTAGTCTTTCTCTTTAGCTTAAGGAAGGGGTCCAGGTGGACACCCCTCCCAGCCCTGAGAGGGTCTCCCTGCCATTGGTCATTTCCATCTCAACAGGTGTTTTCTGAGATGAGCTTCACAGATATCTGTGTCCTGGTGTGGCCAGGGCCTAACATCAGAGGAGGTAAGTCCGCAGGCTGGACAGTTCTAGACACCAGAGGACCCTCTGGAACAGAGCCGTGTCTGCCTCGTGAATACTCCCTCTTTGGCCAAGTTCTGTCCTCCACTGCCACACAGAAGACAGACTCCACGTCCATAGAGCGGCTCTGTCACCTTCCAAAGTAAGCTCCTGGGTTCAGAATCTCATCACACCCAGGGATGCCTGGGTGGCTCAGTCAGTTAAGCATTTGCCTTCGGTTCAGGTCAAGATCTCAGGGTCCTGGGATCGAGCCCCGCGTCGGGCTCCCTGCTCAGCAGGGAGTCTGCTTCTTCATCTGTCCCTCCCCCTGCCGTGCTCTCTCTCTCAAATAAATAAAATTAAAAAAAAAAAAAATCTCATCACACCCAATGATGTCCATCCCCAGGCCTCTCCCTCACTCCAGTGACTTAGCTTTTGGGGTATAGCTTGATCACCTGCTCCTAAATCCATCCCAGCTTATTAATGCCACCCCCCAAAACTGGGCTAATGTTCATTTTCCCTGTGCAAGTGCTTCTGATGGACCTGTGTGAGAGCCAGCTGGAGCTGATGGGGTGAGCCCAGCCGCCATTGCTCAGCCTGGGGTTTACAAGGAAAGAGGGTGGCTGATTGGTCATGAACGTGGGTGGGAGATGGAGAGGGGAGGTTTGGGTAGGTCCGGGCAGGGATTCATCATAGGTTCTTTAAGGCACTTGGCTCTCTGTTATGAGCATGTTGCAGAGGGTCCAGCGGGTCTTCTAGCAGGGGCTTGGGGGAATGCCAAAAAGGCCCAGAGGATAAGAAGTATAAATCCACATGGAAATGTCTTCAGGGCAATAAAATAACATGGAGCCTAGTCCTCCCCCTGTGAGCTGACCATGGACAACTGAGCAGCTGACACCTTCCTGCCCACCTGCCAAAACTAAAACACCTCTCAGCTGAGCCCACCACTTCTTCTGGACCCCAGCACTTGCAGTGTGTGTCATTGACGCACCCATTTGACAATTCGGGCTGTGAGACTCTCTCATTTCTGACTTAATCTGTCACCCATGTCTTCCATGGTCATTTAGCTCTTTGCCCTTGGCATCTCTCTAGTGGGATGGGGTCCTTGAGAGCCAGTGCCTGCTTTTATCGTCTCGGTGTGGGTCCCTCCAGGGCCCGCACAGAGCAGGGGCCAACCAGTGGTTTTTGCTTGGGGCTTGCTGTGGGCAGCAGGTGAGGGAGGCACCAAAGTCGCCCAGATGGAGAGCAGAGGCCTGGGGCTGAGGCACAGAAGACATGTTTCCAGGTTGGAGGGGAGGAGCCTTCAGGATGGAACCTGTCCTGGAATGGAGGATCTATGGATTAAAACTCTGGCCTCAGAGGGCAGCTGAACGGAAAGACAGTGGTGTGCTGGTACACGGTTAACAACCGGCTCTCTGGGGGTGGCGGTGGGGGCGGGACGGACTGCTCTGCTGACTGGCAGCATGTGCCCATTTCCGTGGTAGGCATCTTCTCACCATGGCCGATTTCGGGGTACCGATGCGGAGCCAGAGAGCACAGAGTCGGCTGCTCTCAGAAGTTGGGGGCGGAGGGAGCCTGCTCAGCACCCACTTCTTAGCTCCGACCCCTTCTGATCTCCTGCAGTACTTGACCCCTTCCTGGGCCTCATCGGCTGGGAGGTGGTGCTAGCGCTCCTTCCCACCGGCTGCCCCTCCCCCTTCCGTGGCTCTGTCCCACCCCCGCCCAGCCGTTCTCAGTCCCGCCTTAGACTCCCTCAGGGAGGGGTGAGGCTCCGGACGCCCAGGCCTGTCCCCAGACCAATTAAATCAGAATCTCTGGCTGTGTAGTGTTTGAAGCTCCCTAGGTGACTCCGAAGTGCAGCCAAGTTTGAGAACCATTGTTCTTAAAATTGCTAGGGGCGCCTGGGTGGCTCAGTTGGTTAAACATCCAACTCTTGACTTCGGCTCTGTCATGATCTCAGGATTGTGGGATCGAGCCCCGCAGGGAGCCTGCTTGGGATTCTCTCTCTCTCCCTCTCCTCCTCCTCCCCCAAATAGAATAGAATAGAATAGAATAGAATAGAATAGAATAGAATAAAATAAAATAAAATAAAATAAAATAAAATAAAATAATAAAATAAAATTCTGATGCTGGTTCCCACTTCAGCCCTGTCGAATCAGGCTCCCCTGGCGCATCTGTGTGACTGCCAAGCTTTCCAGATGAAACCCGGTGTAGCCACCGCTGAGAGTCCCCTTCACAGAGGCCCCCTGGGTCCTGTCTCCCCCCTTCTCTCCAAACGCTCACCATTCTCCCCCAGGGGACCTCACCTCCAGTAACATCCTCTTCTCCCATCTCCGTTTCTGGCTTCCTGCCCTGCCTTCCCCACCTGCGGTGCCCTCACTCAGTCTCCCTGTCTTCTCTGTTTATGCACACACACCCCCGATCTGGGCACATGGCACTCCTGCTATGCCCAGCACCGGCCTCTCCCTCGCCGTCTGCCTGTCCTGGCTCACATCTGGGGAGGTATGGAGTCCGTGGCTCTTCCGTTCACGCTCAGCAGCCCCAACTGCACCAGCCTGGGCTTTCTGGACATTGCTTTCCATGCGCCTACTACTGCACTGCTGAGGGTGTGAGCTTCCGAAATCACGCCCCTGTCAGCCGCATGCCTTGGCTCCCCTTGGCCTATAGCAAATACACGACAGATAAGCCTTGCCCACCTGTCCTCATTATAGCCATCTCTCTTACGGCTGCATGTCTTCGTGCGGGTTACATCCCAGCCTCACTAACTGCTCGATGCTCCCTGCAAATGCCAAGCACCCTCCTGCCTCTGTCCCCCCCTGGCCATCCGCCCTCCTCCTTTCTCCACCCTAGAATACCATGTATCCAGCAAAGACCCTGCTCACGTGTCACCCCTTCCATGAAAACTCCTTGGTCTCCAATCACAGCAATTAATTAATTAGTTAATTAATTACTCTCTCTGGGGGAGACTTGTGCCATGTTGTGAGTGGTGCTCCTTGGCTGATTTCAATTTGAGTTCTGTCTCTTCCTCTGGATCATCTTTATAGCCTCCCAGTATTTAACAAAACATCCAGCAGATCGGAGGTGCTTACTACATATTGTGATATAATATGATTTAATTAATGGTTTATTATTAATGATTTATTTACTCATTAGTCAACTAACAGGTGTTATGGGTTAAGTGGAGTCCCCCCAAATTCATACGCCGGAGTCCTCAGTACCTCAGAATGTGACCTTACTCAGAGGTGGGGTCTTGAGGGTGGTAATTATGTGAAAATGAAGTCACTGGGGTGCATTCTAACCCCGTATGATTCGTGTCTTTAGTAAAAGGGGAGATCTGGATGCAGATGGAGACACAGGAAGAATGCCATGTTAAGATGAAGAAACCGAAGGTTGGGTGATGCTTCTACAAGCCGGGGGACCCCAAAGATTGCCAGCAGACCACCAGAAGCAGGAAGAGGCATGGAGCAGATTCTCCCTCTCAGCCCTCAGGAGCATCCAAACCTGCCAACATCCGGATCTCAGACTTGTGGGCTCCACAACTGTGAGACAGTGCATTTCCATTGTTTAGAGCCAGTCACTTGGTGGTACCTAGTTACAGCAACGAGAGCAAACTGATACAGCCCGTAACTGGTAACCCGGGTACCTTAGAACTTTGTTTCAAAACTTACAAAACCAGCACCGAGTTCAAAGATCATCTATTCCACAAATGTTTTTTGTGGCTTACTGTTGCTATAGGGCACGGTTGTAGGTCCTGGGGACACAGCAGTAACCCGAACAGACCAAGTCTCTTCTCTCCTGGAGCATCTTCTCTGGTGTGGGACAAGCATGACGTAAACAAAGAAGTAAATATCTAATGACAACGGCTGCAAAGGATCCTGGGACATGAACCCTGCTTTTCATGTGTTTTTTTTTTTTTTTTTCCATATTTGGGTCATGGCAATTCATTGGTGAATATTCCATCTCTGTGTTCTGCGTGCGTGGGGTCCTTAAGAACAAAATGAGATTTTGATAATCAAAGCACCTTTTGTGTTCTCCTTCTCCTCACTCCTCCAGTTAAAAATGAGCTCATAAAACAAATAGAACAAGTCCTTTATTTGTATTCTTCATAAAAGAAACCACTGGAAACCCTCATGTGGAGCCATGCGCTCTGCAGGAGGCGTGGTGTGAGTGATTTCCCCCAGCGTATCAGGATGTGGTTATTGGACAGGGGAGAAGAGGGTGCTTGCTGTTTCAGGCAGAAATAGGCTAACTGGCCCCGAGGAGCCGGGAAAGCAGGGGCCCTGGTGGGCATGTGACTCAGGCTGGCTGGGGCTCTGGCCAA
Organism: Neomonachus schauinslandi; assembly: GCF_002201575.2. NCBI lineage: Eukaryota > Metazoa > Chordata > Mammalia > Carnivora > Phocidae > Neomonachus > Neomonachus schauinslandi. The sequence goes on from NC_058411.1 coordinate 107,996,063, forward strand.
ACTCTTCCCCCCAAGCCAGGGAGCCCTTCCCTGACCCGGGTTTAGGCAGAGCCCAGCTGCCTAAGGAGCCAGGACAGTGAGGGCGTGCTTCCAAGCCAAGCCTCTGGATCATTTTTTTTTCTGGGTGAAGAATCACAAAGACTCTAATTTGAGAATCTATAGAATCGTAACACCTCATTTAGCCAGGGCCATTTGGGAGTGACGAGTTCCACATAAGTGAGTTTTCCAGATAATTGAACTTTATTCCCTCAAGAGCCAAAGCTTCAAAGAAATTAACCACGTTGACAGAAAGTGTTCTAAAAGATGGTACCCAGACAGAGACTGAGCCCCTTCTCCGCAGCTCTGATGATCAGGGCCCTGCGTCGGCTTCTGGGCTGGGCTGGGTTCCAGTTGCTTGCAGGGAGGGGGTTCAGCCCTGGCTGCGGGTCCAAATCAGCTGGACGGTGCAAAAGATCCTGATGCCCGGGCCCCCCTCTGGACCATTTTACTCAGCATCTCTGGGAGGTGAAGCCAGGCCAGAGTGCTTATTAAAGCTCCCAGATGGGGCGCCTGAGTGGCTCAGTTGGTTGGGCGGCTGCCTTCAGCTCGGGTCATGATCCCAGGGTCCTGGGGTTGAGCCCCACATAGGGCTCCCTGCTCGGCGGGAGCCGGCTTCTCCCTCTCCTCTCCACTCGTGCTCTTTCTCTCGATCTCTGCCACTATCTGTCTCTCTCAGATAAATAAATAAAAATCTTTAAAAAAAATTAAATTAAAAAATTAAAAAAATAAAGCTCCCAGATGATTCCAATGTGTAGGCAAGCTTGAGAATGGCGCTTCTCGTATGTGCCGCGTTTCCTGCCATGACCCCCAGCAGTCATGACACGTGTCACGGCTCCCTCCAGACGCTCAGCGGGTGACCCACGTGACCCTCGTGACCTTTCATTCCTGCCCATGGTGCCAGGCCCTGCTTTTCAGATGGGGAGGAGCAGGAACTTCCCACCCTCACTTGACTAAAAGGTAGTCAGGACATCCAGCGCTGTCTGGTCCCAAACCCTCCTTGGTGAGCAGGCTCTGGCCAGCTCTGCCTTGGGAGCGCCTCCATCCGTGGCTTTGGTTGTGTCTTCCCTTCTCCCAGGTGGTTTCTGGCAACACCTCACCCCCCATGGTCGCTTAAGGGCCTGCCCCTAACCTTGCCACACCACCCCGAACCAGAGCCTCAGCGGGTTGGGACTATATGCAAACTGAATAACTGGGCTCCCAGTGGAGGCCGAAGAGAGGAACTTTTCTGGGGAAAGTGCATGTAAGCTCCAGGCCAGAAGCTTTGGAAGCCTGCTTTCTTTGTGGGGGCCCCGTGAGACGGCTATATAAATAAATCAATTCACTTGTCTGCTTTTTTGTGGGCTCCTGGGGGGCTGGTCCCCAGGCAGTGGGCACACCCAAGGGGCTCAGTCGCTATTTGCTGCTGTCTGTTTTGCACCCCACCGTGTGGAAGGAGGGATGGGGAGGCTCTTCAGTGAGCTCCTGTCTCTGTCTGTCCTCAGCTCCCAGTCTCCTTCCCCTCCTGCCTCACTGGGCTTCTCCCCAGCCTCTGAACTTGTCCCCTCTGCCTATAAGGGAGGCCCTGGGCCCTGTCCAAGGAGCATCAGTTTCTTCATCTGTGAAATGGGGATGGCATCACACATCTCACGAAGTTGTAAGTAAACAAGGCATGTAGAGCACGTGACCCAGATGAACCCCCAAGGCGCAGTGGCTCCTTCTCCTAGAGGACCAGAATGACACCCACAGGGTTTCCGTCCAGCCAGCCCCGCCTTCTCCCAGCCCACTAGATTGGCCCCAGCCTGTTGGGTTAGTTGGCCCCGTCTTAGAGCCATGCAGCTCAAATAAACATCCATTCCTCTCAAACTGGCTCTTGGCAGGAGGAGAAGTTTGCATATTCCCATGGGTAGAGAGGTGGGTGCTGGTCTGGAGGGGGAGGGACGGCAGAAGCGCTGGGCCCAGGGTTTCTGCACACAACACCACAGGGGGATTGTTTTCGCTCCAACCCTTGGTCCGATCCTGTGGATCCTGTCTGTGAACTTGGCTCACCTCCCGCGCTGTCTGGGAGTGTCTCCCTGTGCCTTTGTCCGCTCTCCCAGTGCAGGACATGGACCTTGGAGAGCGTGGGGCCCTCTTCCACTCCAGGGGGCTCCCGGACCCAGCTCAGAGCAGGGGGCTGTTGTGCATTCCTGCCTGGGGCCTGATCTGTAACCTCGCAGGGCCTCCAGCCTCTCTGAACACAGGCCTTGAGAGACCTGAGCATGTATGGGCTTCCGAATGCAAACAAGCGGTGAAGTATTTCAAAACCTGGTATTTCACCAGAAATGGCCCTTCAGAGAGGCCCAAAATACACAGCCTGGTGTTTGCACTTAAAAGGGTGGGAGCCCAGCCCCAGGCTCGGTGGCCAGGTCTTCCCTATATCAACAAGGGAAAGGAAAACAGCTTGGCTGTGTCAGGGGCGACCTGACAAAGGGGTTTTCCGACTGGGGCTGGAGGAGAGGGAGAGCAGGGAAGTCGGCTGCCAACCCCCTGGGAGCTTCCTGCAAATGGTGTGGAGACCCTGGGGCTTTCTTGCCAGCTCAGGGAAGAACCTCACAGGGAATTCCCTAGTAATGGTAACAACGCTTCCCGGCGACAGGTGAGGTGCTGAGCCTTTGTCCCTGGTTATCCCTTACCATCCTGCTGGGGTCTGCAGTATACGTTGCCCCCACATCGTAGATGAGAAAACAGGCCCCGAGGAGATCGGCTCCCACGGTGGCGGGTAAATGGTGGAGCTGGTTTCCGTGCGGGCAGGAGCAGTAGGTAACATTTGCTCTGCCTTTGTCCCTTTGTCCTCCCTCTCTCCAAGGCTGCTGAGCCCCACCACGGCCAGCCCAGCACCGAGGAGAGAAGACACAGCCTCCCAGAGCTGCCGGTTAAAAGCAGGCCAGCCTGGCCGTCGATGATGACCCGATGGCCACGTGAGGGGACCCAGGTTCCCACTGAACTCTACTCAGAAGTCACAGGAGTGCGGAAAGAAGTGATGGCCTCTGAGGGCCAAGCCTGGAAGAGGGACCAGCTGAGCTGAGTCCTGAGAAAGGAGTCGCGTTTGCCAGGGGGGACGGGAGGGAGAGGGCGCCGCAGGCGGGTGGCTGGCCGGCCCCCACTCGCGCACACCGTGTTCGTGGGGACAGCAGGGTGGGCATCGGGCTGGAGAAGGAGCCGACCACACTCACCCTGAGGTCTGGGAGAGGCACTGTGGGGGTGGGGCTGGGCCTCGGCAGAAGTCGGAGGACTTGGAGGAGCCCAGGGGATGAGTGGCGAATCTGCGGTCCTGGGGGGTCGGGGAGCCACGGAGGGGCCACAGGGCCCTGAAGATCCTGTCAGGAACTTTCTCGGCAGTGGGTAGTGATGACATAGTGGAGATGTCCCAAATGTGCCCAGAGCTCGCCAATGTCACCTTTATGACAGACCCATCCTCAGGCCCTGTGGTGCTGAGAGGAGAATGGTAGGTCGAGCAGCACTGGGTTACCTTTTAGGAGACTAGAGTGCTTCGTGATCTTGGGGAGGTCCTTTCACTTCCCTCGATGGATCTCAGTGTTTTGAGCAGAAAATGGGGTAGGCAGGATGAGCCCTGAATTCTGGCTGGAACAGAAGCTCTGTGGGGAGGTGAAGAGGGAGGGGGATGTGGAGCAGGGAGTCAGCCGTGTCTGCACCGGGAGGCAGGCCCATGATGGAGGCTCTGCTCTGTCACACGTAGGATACGTAACCACAGACAAATCATTCATGTTATCAATGGAGATACTAATTCCTCTCCTGGCTCACTCGTGGGGTTACTGGGAACATCAGATGAAATAAGAAGTGTGAAGTGTTGTTTAAACTGGAAGGTCTGACATAAAGTTGAATCACCATCTGGTTCCAGGACCTTAGGGAGTCTTTAACCCAATTCTCTCATGCTCCAGAAGATGAAACAGAAGTTCAGAGTGGCCGTGACTTGTCCAACGTTCTCTGAGCAGAACTGAGACCCGTTTCTAGATGCAGTCTCTTCCCTTCAACCATTGCTCTTGCTGTTGATTCATTTTGTCGTAGAAAAAAAAATCTAACCACCACCCAGCTGACCCTTGGCATGGAACATCTCTTTGCGTTCAAAAGAAAAGACGAAAAAAAAATCCCAACCCCAGCCACCACAGAGCAGTTGCTTCTCAGGAAAAGCCACCGCCTGCTGCCACTAGAAATGTGAGAGAACAGAAACCGGCCTCACTGCCTGCCACCAAACAAACGTGGCCTGTGCCGATGGCTCTGTGGCCAACGTCTTGCTGTCACCAAGCTCCTCCAAATCGCTGTGGGAGGTTGTTTTGATATTTGATTAGCCACAGAGGGTAACTTTGAGTGCTTGAGCGAGCCGGCTCCAAAACCATCAGGGTGCTGAGTGCCCTGGTCTGTTAGAGATAGCACCGTATCAGGGAGAGCGTGGTGGGCAGGGCTCCAAGAGGGAAGATGAGTGGGCTGTTGGGAGAAATTAATAGGAGGAAAGGAAGTGGTGAATGAAGTCAAATGAAAACAGGGACCTGTGATATCCATGACTCATAAATCTCATTGATACCTGGCCTGTGAGCTCCCCACTCTCCCTTGAGTTAGTAAATGGCTTGTCCTCAGGGTGACCCTTCGGGAAGATTCATGGGTGGGGGCGGGCTGGGAGGAGGTAGGGGGGCAGGTGCTGGGAGGCCTGTGTGACTTTTAAGAAGAGCTCGCCTAAGTCCCTGCTCTCCCACAGGAGAGATCCCGCTCTGAAGATCAGCCCCCAGGAGAGTTGGGGGTCTGCCTGGCACGGGATTCAGGGGAGAAGAGGCGGAGGCAAGGGGCCACCGGGAGGGATGATGGCAGAGTGAAAAGGGAGGGGGAGAGACCCAACAGAAGGCACAATCAAAGCCTGACTTCTTAGCGAGGCTGCTCGGGCTAACGTTCTGCAAGCCGTTCATTGCCAAGAGGGGCTCATTACTTTTAACTACCACGAACCCCCTGATGTGAAAGATTGTGTCTGCCAAATGAATTCATCTTCCTATCTTATTTGTTTATTTTGTGAATCAGAAATCTCTCTAAGTTCCTGCTCAGAGAATCTGACCAGGTCCCAGAGCCCTTGGTTGCCCATGCAATGGGATGGCTTCAGCCTTGGAGTTCAGCGAGCCTTGCTGTGAGGTCAAGTTTAGGTGAATGGGGGACTCCTGGTAGGGGTTTGAAATGTTGGAAATCACTTGAGAGCCCCATTGCTTTCTGCCAGGCTCAACTGACGTTGGCAACTGCAGATCCCGTGCCACCGTCTCTGCCCCATGGGGCAATGGCACGTGCTTGGGAGCCGTGTTGGGGAGGGGCTGGCTCCGGGGTAGGGGAAGCACTGCAAAATAGCTGGGAAAAGGCAGTGGTGCCTCAGAGCGTGGGCAGGGATATGGTCCCAGGAGAGAAGGGTGGGAAGGTCGGGCCAGGTGTCACGTCAGGGGACTTCCTGGAACTGAGGATTTGCTAACACTGCCCTGTGGTCCCTCTAAGGACATGTCTGCGATACCCTGTGACCTCATTATGTTAGTCAAGCTCTTGTGTGTAGGCAGGCTGTTCCCCTGCAGCCAAGCAAACCCGCAGTTTCAGTGTATGGGGACCCACGTCGGAGTCCCCAGGTGTGCACGCCCAACAATGACAGAGGAACGCCAGGACCAGGTTGGGAGGTCCAAGAGCTGAAAAATGGGGCTTTTCATGAACCTCAGAGGCAGGGACTCCCATTGCCAGAGCCCAGCTCCAAACCACAACTCGGCAGGACGCTGCCTCCCCATCCCCCCATCTCCTCTCCTGCACCTCAGAACCGGCTTTCCAGTACCAGCCGGGCTGGTAGTCTCAGCTCCAGTTTATAGCTGAGGAGCCTGAGGTGCCCAGAGGTGAGGTAATTTGTCCAGCATTATACTCTGGGCTCTGAGCCCAGGCTTGTCCGACTCCAAGCCGGGTTTGTAACCGCTATGTGGAGGTTTTAGCGTACTTCAGGCTGTCTTCCCGATGAGGCTGTGAGCACTTAGAAGGCAGAAGCAAGGTCTTATTTATTATTTGGTTTGCTTCACTTTGAAGTATTTATTGAGGACTCGCTTCATGTAGGCCCCTAGGCAGGACCCCGTACGTTGTATGGGGGGCGGAGGCTCAAGAATTTCCATAGGGTGAGAGTAGAGCATTAGGGGCAAAGCCCCGGGGTGCAGGGCCTTTGTGGGTGCAGCAAGATTAGATGCCCCCATGGTGCCCTCTGAGAACAGGACCCGCCATAGGCATGGCGCTAAGGGAGAGCAGGGGAGGGCGCCGAGCTCAGTGGGCACTTGGCTCGGGGCCTACACTTTACATCGTGGATTTTCAACAAGTGTGTGCTGAGAAAGCATCTTGGTGCACATTCTCTCTCAGCGACATTATGAGGCAGACATTATTTATGTAACAAACCATCATAGTGTATACTATGTGCCAGATGTCGTTCTAAGCCTTTACCCACTTTGCTCTTAACAACCTTGTGGTGCGGTTGCATTGTCCCTCCCTCCCCAATTTTATAGACAAGAAAGCTGGGGTTCAGAGAGGTTCAGTGAATGGACAGAGCCCAGCTAGTAAATAGGATTCCACCTGAATTGGTCTGCTTTGGAATCTGGAAGTTTCCCCCCAGAACACCTTCGTGCCATCCATGCAGGTAACGTCAGTGACGTGTGGATATGTGCCCAGGCTTTGGGGGTCCCAGCCTTGCTGGAATGGGATGGCAGGTCCATGTGGGGCCAGGGCAAGCTGATGCTTGGGGGCCTGCTATTGGGGAGGGGCAGAAGAGTGAGCCCCAGGGCCTTCAGGCTGTTGAGAATCCTTGCCTGGAGATCAGCACAGGAGGGGCCAGGGCTGGGGCTGGTTCAAATAGAAGTATTACAACTTTCCTCCTTTTACAGGAGAAGGACATTGGAAAATAAAATTAGAAGAAAGTAGAGAAGGGAAAAGCAGCCATAGTCCCAATATCCAAATCCCACCCCAGCTAATATTTTAAAATACTCCGTGCCAGTCTTGGAGGAATGTGAGAAAAGCATAGTCACTTATGTTTGGGGAGGAAGGTGAAGGAGTGTGACCTTTGTGGAAAGCAATCTGGTGACTTCTATTAAAATTGAAAAAAAAAAAATGCATCTGCCCTTCAACTCAGCCATCATACTCCAGAGAAAATAAAAGCCCACAAACATAAAAGCTCCATTAGGTAAAAACGTAAGTACACAGATGCCTGTAGAAGCATTATTTTTTTAAGATTTATCTATTGGGGCACCTGGGTGGCTCAGGTGGTCAAGCGTCTGCCTTTGGCTCGGGTCATGATCTCAGGGTCCTGGGATTGAGCCCCACGTCGGGCTCCCGGCTCAGCAGGGAGTCTGCTTCTCCCTCTTCCTCTGCCCCTACCCCTGCTTGTGCTCTCTCTCTCTCTCAAATAAATTTAAAAAAAAATCTTTAAAAAATAAATATAAAGATTTATTTATTTATTTAAGGAGAGAGAGAGAGAGAGAAAGAGAGCGTGAGCATGAGTGAGGGGAAGGACAGAGGGAGAGGGAGAGAGAATCTCAAGCAGACGCCCTGCTGAGCACAGAGCCCCAGCTGGGGCTCAATCTCAGGACCCCGAGATCATGACCTGAGTCAAATCAAGGGTCGGACACTTGACCGACTGAGCCACCCAGGGGCCCCTGTTGCAGCATTATACGAATGGTGCCTGTGTGTGCAAACACACAGAACAGAGTGAACGCCCATCAGCTGGGAGGGTAGCTAAATAAACAGTGGTACATACACCATGGACTATTATACAGCCAATTAAAAGAATGAATCAGCATCGTAGCCATCAGACTTGGGGTTGGGGGCTGTTAAGAGGGAAAAGCAAGATGCAGAAACGAGTGTATGACACGATCCACCTTCTGTAAACCAGTAACAAAAACCACCTGCCTTTGAGTCTGTATGTACGGGTGTGTGTGTAGACGTAGCTCTGTATTGGATCGTACAAGTATGCACGTAAACACAGAAGAACCCACACTAAGTCATTAGCAGGGGTCACCTGGGACGGGGTGGGGGGCCCAGGGGTGGTCACAGAGATGGCACTACAGGATAGGACAGGGGACACGGAATTCTTAGAACAAAAAGGAGAAAGACAAAAACCGCTCATTTCCCGCCAGTCTTTTTTCCACTATATAATCTTCTTGCAGCCAACTCCCTCGTTGCTTCACATGAAGGCCACACCAGCCTGGTACGAAAATCGGGGCATGATCACACAGGACACAGTAAACCCCTAACTCCAGGCCCCGCCGGCGACGTTTCCAGAGCTCCAGTCCGGGAGTCCGCCCGCCCAGCGGCCAGGGACCCCCGGTCACTCTGTGCCTCTGCTGCTGACCCAACCAAACAAGGCTGCCTCGTAGGCCACTGCTGACTGTGAGGGGCCGCCTCCAGCTGTCCCCACAGATGAGGGGAGGCCACAGGAGCTCCCCGGGGCCACACACATCCATCCGGTGTCTGCTTGGGCCCTCTTCCCAGGGTCGGTCGGGGTTCTCGGGCCGCACGCCACAGAAGACAGGTTGGACTAACTTCAACAAACGAGGGAGCTTGGTGGAAGAATGTGGGGGAGACAACGGGATGGGAGAGGGATGACACTGAGCCAGGAACTAACTGGCAGGAAGCAGGGTGGCCCCACGACACCTCAGGAGCAGCGACTTGCTTCTCCTCCTGGCTGGCCATGGTTCATTGGCCGAATGAACTCCAGCCGCGTGTCCTTCCCTACCTCTGCTCGGGATTCAGAGCCCCAGGAGAGAGTCTCATTGGCCAGGGTCCATCCCTGGAGAAGCCAGGGCAGTGGGAGGAAGGCTCCAGCAAAAGGAGCCTCTGGGGTCCCCTCCCCGCTCCCAGGGAAACATAAACCTCCTGTGTTTACTATACGCTGAGACTGTATTTTGTGAGGGGAGGTATTCCTCCCAGAGGAAATAGGGGGCTGCTGAGGGAGGGAATGGATGCTAGAGAATTAAAAACAAACAAACAAACAAACAAATGTCTTCTCCTCACAGCCCCCTCCATGCAGTGTGTAGGGAGATGGGCTGGGTTGGCTTTTCCTTAAGGGCGATCCTTTTGGGTGTAAGTGAAGGGAACCGACTCAAACTATTTTCATCAGAAAAAGGGGCTTTCTGCTAAGGCAACCAAGAAGCGTGCGGAATTTGAGGCCTTAAGGAGGGCCATTCCAGGACCCAGCCTCTCGCTTGGCCTGTCTTTCCACTTGAGACTCCGTGGGCTCGTGAGTCGGCGTTCCCTGCTAGTTTGGCCCTTCCTGTCTTTCTCTCGCTCCAGACTGGCTGTCTGCCCTTCATGCCCCTGGAGTTGGAAACCTTCCAGCCTACAGCTCCTTCATTTACATTTCCGCTACTCAAGAAAGCAGTCCAACTGTCTGGCTGTCTCTCCGTCTCAACGACGGATTTCCCAGGAAGAAGCGGATTGGCTCTGCCTGGGTCAGGTGGTCACCTTGCTCTAATCTGCTGTGGCCAGTGGGCAGGAGACGTGGCTTCCGGGAGCCTCACCCCAGGCAATGAGAACCGAGGGAGGAAATAGAGGGAAACCTTCACGGAAGTGCTGAGTCCAACCAACCAAGAACACCTCTAAATCCACAGAAAGGCAGAGGCAGAAAGCCCCCGTCATCCTGTATGGAGCTAGGGGGTCTGGGGCAGAAAGTAGGATGGTCAGGTTGGGAGCAAACAGAGACCCATCGTCTTGGGAACTGGCCAACGTTACCCATGGGCTCTGCCATTTGCTTTTAGGGGCTGCATGGGGGCACGGTAGGGGACTGGGTCAGCCTGGCTTCCAGAACCACGCACGGAGCTGGCAGTCATGATCAAGCAGTTTTGAAAAATAACCTTTTTCCCCCTTTTTTCCAAAGTAATCTATGCACAAAGTTCTGGGAAATCGAACAACGCTAAAAGGCTTCATGTGCAAAGCGCTGGTTCCTCATCCCCCCCCCCACTCCCAGGGGGAAGCAATCTCCGCTCCCTTCGGTCCTGCTTCTATTATTTATCTCCATATACTTCGAAATAATTTGCTAGGCAGCTTTCTCTCTCTCTCTCTCTCTTTTTCATTATCTATTGACTTCTGGTTCTGGTCATTGAGGATTTAGCTACTTTGCAAGCTTTCCTCCCCATTTCTCCTTCTACCACTCTGCTGCTGTGGCGTAGCCCACGTTTGGTCGGTGCTTCCATCACCCGGCTCTGAAATACCGTTTCCCCGTGACTCAAGTCAGGTCTGATGATTTCATTCCCCCTCTTGCACACCACTGTGTATCTCTTGGCATTCATCTCTTGGCTTTCTCAGTTGCTCGGGTGTCTGTGCTCCAAGGGAGTTATTGAATATCTATCGATACTGCTTCTAAAGTTTGAGACAGCACACAATTTCATCTCCATGTCCCTCCCCCTCTCCCCTCTTTTTTGGACCGGCTGCCATCTGGGCCTCTCTAGGGGCTCCGCACCCACCACACAGTAGTTACCTGAAATCGTGCCACTTTCTCTGGTGGGATCCCCTGCTTCCTGTATCCTCCCATGTTCCCATTTCTTGGCTCATTCTCTTGTTCAGCTGACGTGCATGCATTAGTAACTTGCTAAGAAAAGGTGCAAGAGCAGTATAATTTTTTGCATGTCCAAAATGTATTTGTTCCATCGTCACACTTGATGTATAGTCAGGCTGAGTATAGAGTTCTGGGTTGGAAATAATGTCCCTCTCTGCATGTTGCGGACAAGGTCCCATTGCCTTCTCAAGTTCTACGGAGGTCTGGCACAGTGGGGATGCTGGGCAGGGTGCGGAGGGTCCCTGCGAGTGCTCATGCTCATGCTCCACATGGAGACTCTCAACCACGAGCACCACCCTCCACCCTCCGCCCTGCACCTCAGCAGGACTTTGTCGGACTCCCATGCTCAGGCGCCACCGAGCCTCTCGGGGATTCTTTGAGACAAATCATTTTGCGTCTCATCAGCCCTCCTTCTTCAAGCTCTTGAGTGTGGAGCTTTTCCCACTCTGCTGAGTCATTACCACTTGTCCCTCTGTTTTTCCAGAGTCCAGATATTTGCTGAAATCTCGTATCTCCTGGTGTCACAAACTGCTTTGAACTTGGATTTTTATACATCTCCCCCTTTACTGCCATTTTAATGAGAGGCTGGGAGTGAGAGAAAGCCAAGGTGTGTCAATCCGCCATCTTTAACTGGATTAGAATCTTGATCTTGTTTAAATCTGGTTTTTTCCTACACTTACAACATAAATAGTTTTCCACGTTACCGTAAGTTTTATGGACGTCTTTTGTAATTGCTGTATAATATTTTATATTCCATCCAGAAGATGTGGGGTGACTTACTGACCCTCTCCCTTATTACGGACATTTCATTTGCTTCAGTTTTGCACATAATAAACACCTTTGTGCACATGGCACTTTCTGTTCTTTGGACTGTTTCCTTAGGATATATTCCAAAGGACACGAATCTTTTGAAAAACCCTGATCAGTTTTGCCAAGTTGCCAGAATGTTTGCACCAGTTTCACCTATGGGCAAGAGAAAGGGCAGGCTGTCGTAACCACCTGGCTGGCCTTCTAGGGCTATGCAGAACTTGTTGAAGCACTGGACTTCCCGCAGGCTTCCCCGGCATCGAGTTCCAGAGGATCTGTGGAGGCTGACAAAGGCATTCATTCTTGCTAAGAAATGTCCACATGCTTGTCTCGACCAGTTAATGAAAACAGTGTCAGGGAAGGAAGAAGGGAATGTAGATTACTTCGTTTTCTTCCTTAGTCTTACACTGTGTTGGGGGGAAAGTACAGGTAAAGGAAAAATAATTTTTAAAAAATAAACAGCCTGGATGGTCAGTAACTTGTAAACAGGAGAATCTTACCACTTGGCCTCATTCCGCATCAAACAAAGGTGTTTTTGTATGCCAGGAGGGTCACCTTCTGAAATCCGCTTATGGAGATTTGCAGACCTTCTCGGATGGAGGAACGGGTGAGGTCCTTCTGTCAGGCCTCATTTTACAGACGAGGAGACAGAGCCCAGAGAGGGGAAGGGGCTGGGCCACGGCCACAGAGCGCGTCAGCCGCAGGGCCTTCCTGGAAGAGAGCCCGGGCTGCCCAGACCAAGATGCTTCCCTGTGAATCGGGTGAGCCTGAATCATGGCTAGCGTTTGTCAGCATCTCATCTGTGACAAATAGGATGTCAGTGGTGGCACAAAAGGTGGGCTGTGGGCTTTTCCCCAGCACAGCACTACGGAGGGACTAGGGCAGTAGCAGCCGAATCAATATCACACTTCGCAGGGAGCCCGTTGGCGGCTGGACGTGCAGTGAATTGTGGCTCTTGGCTCATCCCCGCTGGGGGCCTCCCAGTGGGGAGGGCAGCCATCTGTGAGGCTGGCGAGGCATCGGAATGGGAGGTTTAGGTCCTGGCCTCCCCAGACAGCTCAGCAACTCTTAGGACTTGCTATGGAAGCCCTAAGACTCACTTTGACCCTGACCCTTTCTAGACTTCGAAGCTGGCTCTCCTGGCAGCAGGCCTGAGCTCGGGGTCGTCCTGTGCGAGCAGGACGGCGGTGCTTGGCCTTTATTCCCAGACCCTGGGGGCTTCTCACGGACGCTCTGTGTTTCCCCGTCGAGCCCGGCTAAGCAGACAGCCTCCATGTCCACTGTCAGGGGCCCATCTCAGCTCGCCACTGGCAGGTGTGCCCGGCCTGAGCACGTACGCATCCCTGAGCCTCGGCTGCCTCATCAGTAGGATAGAAGATGTCAGGGGGAACGGATGAAATTGCTGATAGTCAACCACTTCTTTTCTTTTTTTTTTTTAAAGATTTATTTACTTATTTATTCATCAGAGAGAGAGAGAGAGAGGCTGAGGGAGTAGCAGGCTCCCCGCTGAGCAGGGACCCCCCCCCCGAAGCGGGGCTCGATCCCAGGACCCTGGGATCATGACCTGAGCCAAAGGCAGACGCCCAACCATCTGAGCCACCCAGGCACCCAAGAGTCAACCACTTCTGACCTGCAAAAACAACGCATTTCATATTGTTCAAGCTGCTGGTAGTCCCTACTTCATAGCATTTTGGGGATTAAAATGAGAGCGCTCCTATCCCACGCTCAGCACCTCCCGCACATGTATGTGCGAACCACCCACATGAGTGCTAAACAGTCGGTCTCTAGACTCGGGGTCCCGGGCAAGGAACAAGTAAGCAACATGGTACTGAGCGTGCAGTAGTATCGTTTCATCCTCTCTACAGTCCCCGGGAGGGTTAGCATGATTATCCTTATGTTCTGGATTAGGAAACTGAGGCACAGTGAGGTTAAAAGTTGTCCCAAATCACACAGCCAGTCGGTGGCCAAGCTGGGGTTGGAACCAGGAGGTTTCTCACTCTGGAGACCACATGTTTTCCCCGCAGTCCGCTGCCACTTTCTGTGTCTTCCTGAAGAAGGCCCGAGTGCTGGGGCCTGAAATGAAGACATTTCCTCCAAATTTTAAATTAGGAACCTAAAATGGTTATTAGGAGTTATTTTCAATGAATTAAGAAGCCTCATGCATATAATGTTGGAGTGCATAAAATAATACGAGTCACCATATGACTCCATGAAAGAGGAACTAACTCTTGGCTCCATTTTACAGGTAAGAAAACCGAGGCTCAGAGAGGTTAGGGGACTCGCCTAAAGTCACACAGCAAGAAGGAGAACAGCTGACATCCACCTCCAAGTCTGCTGGACTCTAAAAGAGGCTCTCTCCATGCTGGGTAAGAGCCACAGCCTTCCAACATCCAGGCTATAGACTGACTGGTTCTGAAATCTTGTCATCCAGGGGCCGCGGTGGTTTTTCTCCCTTCTGTCCCTGGCCTGTCTGCGCTGTACCTGCCCGCAGGGGTGCAGGGTCCAGATCTGTGGGCAACAATGACATCACTGGGGTGTGCAGGAACTATAGCATCCCTGCCACGGCCCCCTCCCCCCAGAACACGCACACCAGAGCTCTGGACGGTGGGGGGGGGGTGGGGAGGCGGAGGGCCCTCCTGGCTCAAAATAGCTCTGTGTTATTAGCTGCATTTAATTGAAGGTGTTTCGAGGGCAGCCTCCACCGGGCCCAAACCAAATGGAAAATGACACACTGTCAAATTAATGTCCCCAGACCATGATAAATGGCCGGGGTGGTGAGTAATGCTTCCATTTCTTGTTTTAAAGGAGAAGGATGCAGCCAGGCTCTGTGAGTCTGTCCCTATTGTGTGGGGAAAGGTCAGGGGCGTCCTCGGGGTACATAGCATTCCTCGCTGGCCTGCCCACCAGGATGGGCCTCTCTGGCTTCTGCTGAGCTGTGCTTTCTCTTCTTCCTGTCTCTGGAGGCTGGCGAGATTGCCTAACAGCCTGCGAGCCTCCAGGCCAATGTCCAGGGAGGAAGGTGCAGGAGATAAGACTAATCCACCACCCGCCATACTTTATACCTCCCAGAGCCCAGGCACCTCTGCTCCCTCATTTGAATAGCTGGCTTTGGAGGGCTGCTCCTGACCTCCAGCTGCACCCTCCCCATGTCCTTGGCTTCAGCCCTGCTGGTTCCTCGACCCCGCCCTGCACACCCAACCTCCTGGACCTCGTGGGACCGAGTGCTGAGCACCTGCCTTGTGCCCGGCCCCGGGCTCAGGGCTGGAGAGGCAGAAGTCGCCAAGAGTCAGTCCCTTCCCTGGAGGACACCGGCAGAGCCTGACAGCCAGCCGGGCTGCAGGGGGCTCCTGTGGGACATAAACACTTCCCAGAACATAAACATCAGGCCACAAGCAAGACAAAAACAAGACCCCTCCGGAATGGTGTCTGAATGCAGACAAAAACAAGAACAGTGTCCAACCCACAAAAATCACCAACCATCCCCCGTATCCTGGCTAATATCAGGGGCTACTGCGTCTTTAGCAATTACAGCTTTTGCTTTGCTCTCGTCTTCCCTCCCAGAGAAGATTCATTAGGACGCTCAGTCACAGAACCACCGGCCCCCTCACCCCCACTTCCTGACAGCATGAATCCCAGAACAGAGCTCTGCTTCCTTGAGTCCTCCCCGAAATCACCTATCAGCAGCTCAGATCCCGGACTCATTCCTACAGCCTCTCACTGAGCGGCCCCACCGTTCCCCGAGGTGTGCGTTCTCCCTTGTTGCAACAGGTCTTATGCCCCCCCTTTGTTCAAATACAGGTGTGTTCCTCATGGTCTTTGGCTGGATGGCATTGGCACCACTGACCTTGGGCGCAGGGTGGGGCAGAACTATGGAGGAGCTAAATTGCCCCACAAATACTCTGTTACAAGAACAAAGGTGTTTGGACCTTTCATTCTGGGTGGGGAGACTTTGTGGAGGAGGCAGCATGAGCTGGTTGTCAGAGGAGGGGCAAAGTGAGCAAGGGAAGCACGGGGTTAGCGGGTGACAGGACCCTCCATATGATGGGCCTCTGAGCAAAGGCACCGAAGTGGGAACCAGCATGAGGCAACACAGTGTTTCTTTCTTCTTTCATTGCCTCTCAGTGCAGGGGAAATCCTGTTTATCCTCCAAGGCTCAAGTTGCATGTCACCTCCTCTGAGCAGCCCTCCAAGCCTACCTTGGAGTCCCTTCACCACTCTGGCCTTTAGTTTCCCCTCTTAGTCAAGTGAGAGGATTGGACTAAATCAGTGCTTTTCAAACTTCTTTTTAAAAGAAAACTAACCTTTGCACAAAGGGAATCTTACCCAGGAGCCCAACACATAAGAGACATAAAAGATCTAAATGGAGCTGCTGTGGTTGAACTGGGGGTTGGGGGCCTGCTTCTTAGCTTTTTAGTAACTCCTGGGGGCGGGGAGGGTGTCCTGGGGCCTCGGAAGCTCCTCAGTGCCAGCAGGAAAGGCATGGGACAGGAGAGCATCTGGGGTCCCCTCCGACCCGTTAATTCCGTCTCCCCCACCCCCCAGGAAGCTCCCCATGGACTGGAGCTGTGTTCTAATTGGCTCCCTTTCTGCGTGCAGGGCACGTGGTGGGTGCTGAGCCGGTGCTGTCTATGCCTGGTCCTCACATCAGCCCTGCCGGGGCCTGGCTCCCCCATTTTCCCGAAGGCACCGGAGAGGACCCCGAGGGGGCCCAGGTCAGGCAGGGGCAGGGCCTCAGGCCATGCAGGCTGTGAATGGCCAGCCCGAGATGGCCCAGTCTCTCCCTTCCAGCTAGAACTTGCCCCAGTGTGTGGGGATCCAAGGCGCAAGGCATGTCCTGTCCAGCCATCCGTCTGTCTGCCTCCGTGGGCTCAGGCTCGTCTCCTGCCCCGTGACAGCCCGAGGCAATATTGAGGGCACAAATGCTTCTCCCAGCTCCATTATCACCAACTCTCTTGCTGCTGCCAATGGGCCATCAGTCCCTGATGATACGTCGCAGAAAATTGGTTGTCAGGCCAATAAATATATCCGATTGGATTTTTGACACCCGGGCGAACCCATTCGTAAGGCATTTGATTAAAGAGCTAAAAGGCAGCGCAGTGATAGCCGCCCTCAGTCTGGCCTAAATAGGGTGCTGTCTTCCCTCTGGGCGAGATGCTCCCTCCTTCCCCATCTGCTCCTTCTCCTCCTTTCCCATTTTCATCCTTCATTGCTCTGGAAGTGCCGCACTCCATCAGGGCTCCCGATGGTGGGAGGGACAGCCTGGCCAAGCGTGAGAGGAATGGCCTTCCCTTGGCTGCCTGCTGGGGAGGCTCAGGCCTCCAGGAGCTGGCCCCCATCCCGGCTGGAGCCCCACCCGCGCCTGCCTCCTGTCAGCGGGCATCACTCACCCAGGGCCGGCCCCTTCCTCCTCCTGGGGGTGAGGGCGTGGGAAGAGGCCCCGTGGGACAGGCTGGGCTCATGTCTCTGCTCGGCCCCTCCTGGGCTTTATGAGTTCATATCCACGAGCTTTATTTCTCCATCTGTGAAATGGGAAGAATGTCCGTGGCTTGGGTTAAAAATGTCACAGTCGATTAATTGGGGAGCACGGTGCACACTCCCTGACCGCTGTTGGTGATGACATAATCGTGGCGGGACACTGCATCCTGTTATTTTTAGCTTGCCCTCGCAAACTCCAGGTTTGGCAAGACGACATTGCGATGATTGGCATCACCACAGAGCAAAGAGCTTTGTCGTGAAGCCACTTCTTTTTCATCCTGAAATCCTGTCCCTATCATGGAAGTTCCTTTTGCCGTGTTGGGAGCACGTTGCTTGGGAACCGTCGTCCAACTGTGACCCGGCAGCTGAGAAGACCGAGTGTGTGGAGGGTGCTGGGCACAGAGTGGACATGTCCTCCCTCCCTCCCTCTCACATCCTTGTCCCTCCAGCTCCAGAGCCAGCACCCTTGTTCAAGCTCTCATTATCTTTCTGGGGTCTGGGCAACAGCCTCCCACTAGTCTCTTTGCCCTGTTGTCTCTTGCTCCCCAATCTATCCCCTTCGTGGCCCCTGCCCGGATCTCCTTGAAATCCAGCCCAGTGCTGTCACTCCCAAGCTGCGGGAAGGGGTGGTTCCTGGGCTCCCAGAACACCTGCTTCTAGTCTTATAACCCCACAGCTGATCCCCCTACGCAAACCTCCTTCACTTGTCCCCAAGCACCCAGAATATTTTCTTGCCCACACCATTGTCCCCTGAGCCCCACCCCCAGGCCACACTGTTATTTCTCTTTGTGTGCACAATTCCTATGCAGTCTGCAGCTCCCCGAGCCCTGGGACAGTGTCCTGTGCCTTTCTTCTCCCACGCTGGCCCTTCCCGAGCCAGACCACGGCGCTCAGTAAATTGGCCGACTGGCCAAGAGCTCATCTCTGATCTGGAGCGAGAAGGGCCTTATGTATTCACTGACATATTTTCAAGATCCCAGATCTGAACGCATGCTTGGCATGGGCTCTGATCATGACATCATGTGTCTCAAACGGACACAGAGCTGCCAAAGCTGGGCTCGGGGGCCTGTGCTTGCGCTGGAAGGAACGTGGTGCCCCCGGAGCGTGCTTGAGCTGCACTGGGAGATTCCACCGCGTGTCCCGCTGCTGTTCCTGAGTCCTCCTGTAGAGCCTCCACCTGGTTCCCTGCGCGGTGCCTTCCTGGTCCCTGGGTAGAAAAGGATTGCCCTGCGTCCCCTTCAGGCTTGGTCATTCCAGTTGATGGAGCTGAATTAGCTGGCTCATTTGTCTTCGAGCTGGAAGACAGGCTTGCAGGCAGCTGCCGCCTCCCCAGAGCTGGAGACACTTTTGCAGGAAGGCCTCTTGCCCTCCCGGGAGTGTCCCTGCCCTCAGCCTTCTGGTGCAGGGTGGCCCGAGCAGGTGGCACCTCGCCTGGGACTGTCCAGCTGGTTGGGCTGAGCTTCCAATGCCTCTCAGACTCCCAGAGCCAGTGGGTGTGGACACTTGACCCTGAGCCCCCAAGATCCTGCTACCGTGGATTGAATGGTGACCGCCCCCAAAGAGATGTCCATGTCCTAACACCCAGAAACTGGGAATGTTTCCTTATATGGAAAAAAGGGTCCTTGCTGATGTTACTAAGGTAAGGATTTTGAGATATAGAGCTCCTTCTGGATTCTCTAAGTGGGCCGCAACTCCACTAACAGGTGTCCTTAGGAGAGACACACAGGGGACACGTGACAGAGAGAACGAGGGCCGTGGGATGACAGAGGCAGCGACTGGAGGGGCGGCAGCCACAAGTCAAGAACGCCTGCAGCCACCAGGAGCTGGAGGGGGCAAGGCACAGAATGTCTCCCAGAGTCTCCAGAGGGAGGGCGGCCCTGCTGACAACTTGATTTTGGACTTCCGGCGTCCAGGGCTGCGAGAGAATCAATGTCTTTGTGCTGGTAATTTGTTAAAGCAGCCAAGGAGGCTCATACAGCTGGGCTCATGGTGGCCTCCCTGCGCCACCCCTCTGTGGCGGGAGGCGATTCTCCGGGTGGCCTTCAGCGTCCACCCCTCACCTGTCAGAGCCCCTGTATTTGCCCACCAGCAGCCTTCCAGGGGGAGACACAAGAGGGGCTCTTTCTCTGCAGGCGGCTCACCCCTGCTCCTTCCTGAGCCCAGAGGTCCCTGGGCTGCTCCCCCCAACCTCTGGGTGCCGCAGACCTCCAGCCACTTTCCCACGGCTTCCAGCATGGCTGCCTGGTCACAGGTGTCCCTTTGTTCCTTTAGCAGGCCTCATTTACTGCTTTACGGAGGTAAGTAGAAACTTGGGAGACCAGCTAGTGACCTGCCCCCATTCTACAGATCAGAAGGAGACCCGGAGAGGCCAAGGACCCCAGCCCCTGGCGCCCAGGCCCCACAGGGTGTCAGAGGGACAGACCGCTGGGCTCGTGGCTCCCAGGACCCGCCCTTCCGGCTGCACCACATTCCCGCCCTGGCTCTCCGCTGAGTCTTCCACTGTGCCTGGTTCCTGATGACATGCGTGCTTTCTCTGCATTACAAAACGTTATGTCCCTTCCTGATTCTGGAGCTTCTGAACCACCCAGGGTCTCCGGCTTCCCGTGAGATCAAGAGCACAGGAGGGCTAAGAGGTTCCACCCCCCCCCCCAACTTTGTGACTGTGTCCTGGACAGCTTGGGCTCAGGGTCAGGGCCTCTGCTTAAAGCTCAGGGCAGATGGGGTGCAGGTGGAAGGTTCTCCGTCCTGTCTTTGACAGTGTGCAATATGCAGAAAGTTCCGTCCTGTCTCCGGGCCTTGCCTTTCTCATCGGCAAAATGGACACAATTAAACAACGGTTGCCTGCCTCCAGGCCGACATAAAATGATGGATAAAGGTATCGATCCAGAGGGAATCTCTGAGGCTCCTTCAGGCCCTGGGCATTCTTGCAACTAGAAGGTACTTCCTAGGAACAAAGCAGGAACCATTTCAACCGCTAATGCAGGTGTAAGAGGAGCCCCCGAACCATGTGATCTCAAAGCCCCGGGCAAATGACAGTGAATCTCTACTGCCTTGTTTGCCTTATCTATGAAATGGAGCTAATAACACCTACTGCCCAGGGTCATCATGACAATTAAATAGAAAAATAGAGGTACACTTCAGAGGGCAGCGAGCTGAGCGTATGGAGTGTCCTGGTGATTAATCCCCAGGGGGATCACAGAGCTAAGTGCCTGATAGAGAGTAGACGCCTAATGAAGGTTCATTACCTACAGTGAGAGCCATGTGCCAGGGCTGACTCACCCACAAGTCTCTAAAGTTCGGTGCAAGGTCAGGACTGAAGGTCACAGGGAGGAATGAAGGAGGGGAGGTGACAAGAGGCACATCCAGAAGTCAGGCAGAGGACAGGTCTCTAAGAGCCACCAGGGAGTGGAAAAGGGGCAGGGTTTGGCATCAGGCAGAACTGGGTTCAAATTCCAGCTTTGCCACTGACAAGCTGTGTGACCCTGAGCAAGTCACTTGACCTCTCTGAGTGTCCGTTTTTGCCTCTATAACATGAGAATGAGGAATGGCCCCCTCTCAGGAGTCCTGGGAGGGTGAAATGAGGGGATGTGCAGAAGGTACCTAGCACAGGTAAGTCAATACCCAACAGTACCTCTCTTGCCCTCCCCTGCTTCCCTGTCTACCAAATTGAAAATAAGGGGCCTTTGGCAGGTTGCAGGAACCAGGGACGTCTCCCTAGAGGAGGTGGGCTGTGCCCAGGCTCTAGTGAGGACAGGAGAGGCTGAGTGTTGGATCACAAAGCTCCTCTCCTTCTCCAGAGGGCATCTCCATGTCACCATGCAGGGGGACAGACGGCTACCCCATCAGGCTGCCTCTAAAAATAACCTCCCATCTTGCTCCCAGCATTGGCACATGCTCTGGGCTTCCTCCTGGCGCTGGCCCTGCCCTGGCAGCCTTCTGCCGATGGCTCTGTCTCTGTGCAGGGCTTCTGTAGGCCAAGACCAGCAGGACCAGAGACGTGGGGAGAGGTAGGGGCTCTTCTCAGAGGAGTGAGTCCCTGGGCCTGCGGGATGCAGGTTGAGGCGGGACCTGGGTGGTCCATTGTTCCGGTCGAGGTCTGCCAGCAAGTTCTGGCCTGTCTGTCCATCCAGGTCCCCCTGTCTAGTGAAGCAGTGGGGTTGCCATGGAGGAGAGGTGGGCATGCACAGCCCTTGCATACTAACAACTGCTTTCCCATCTACCTCCTCCCCTGCCCTTGACACCTCCCCAGTCACCGGGGAAAGGAGGACTTGGCCTTCAAATGTCTTGCTAATCCTCTGGAAGGTGCCTGGCGCACAGTAGGTGCTCAAGGGAATGCATATGTTGAATGAATGATGGAAGAAGGCAGGTTTTAAATTTGCATAGAGCTGGGAAAGAATGGGCTCCCCGATTCTCACTAGCCTCGGGGCATTTAGGCAAGCACCTTCACCTCTCTGAATCGCATTTTTCTCACCTAAAAAAGATCCTCCCTTCTGGGCGAAACTTCTTTCCACCTGCACCTCTACTCAGGCCCATGGGGGAAGCTTTCAGGGGAAAGTAGGCAGAGTGGATTCTAAAGAGACCCAGGCACAGAGTGGGCACCCCAAAATGTTAGAAGACCCCGCCCCCACCCCAACACCCCACCTGGCTGTGGGGTTTGTTAGCTGCGGGTGAGGAACCAGAGCCCTGGGCACCAAGTGGCTTGTCCAAGGTCACCCAGCCACGGAGTGGGGAACTGACATTGGGCCCCGAGCCTCCCACCCCCAAGTGCTGTGTCCTTTCCATTTCAGAGGGAGGAAGGGGAAAGTGGAGACAGAGGGGAAGGGAAAGGCAGGGGTGGAATGGGGGCAACAGGGGAGGTGGGGGCTCGGCGAGGTGAGAGAGGGAAGCTGGAAAGTCTCCAGCTGCAGGCTTGATCGGGCTTGCCCAGAGAGGTAACCCCCCGGCAGTGCTCAATGGTCAGGAGGTGACTGGACACTCGCCAGCACGCTCGGGCCTTTGATGGACAGTGGACGGGCTGGGAGGAGGCAAGGAGCAGCGAGGACGGGCGGGTGGGGAGGGGAGCCAGCCGGTGGGGTCAGTGGGGTGGGGCAGGGCTGAGGGCTCGGCAGCTCCTCTCTCTGGAGAGGGTGATCCTCCTTCCAGCTGCTGTTCCCTCTGGCCCCCAGAGCACTGTGCTGAAGAGCGCAGGCTCCAGGGTCCGAGGGACCTGCAGGCCTGGCAGAGCCACCGGCCACCTACTACTCACTGGGGGAATCTCACTTAGCCCTTTGGGCATCCATTGCCCCCTTGGGTTGGGACGACATGGTGAGGGCCCCCCCTCCCGCCGAGACGGCGGACGGGAAGTGGGACCACACATGGCTGCCGTCTAGCACAGTGAGAGCACACAGTGAGGATGAGATGATGATTCACAAGGGTTGTACGAGGCAGGGTCATGAACATCAGAGCTCAGAAGCCAGCACCTAGTGGTGCTCGATTTACTAATTCAACAGATCCTGATCAAGGAGCCTGGATCCAGCCACACGTGGAGCCGATGGGGGTCCTGCCCCCCGCGAGTGGCCTCCCAGGAAGGTGCTCTCTCTCAGCCCCCGTGCCCCCACCCTGCCAGCTCAGAGGCTCAGGCGTGCTCTGCAGGCTGCGTCTGGAGCCCTTGATGAGGGCATCGGAAACATCCAAGGAGGGAAAGGAAAAAGTGAAGCCGGTAATTAGCTGCTGAGGATGCTGGGAACATCGCTCCCCAGCTCCTTCTGGGGCTCAGGTTGATGAGGAAGCAGCCCTGGGGGCCCGGCCCCGTTCAGTCTCTCCTTTCATTAATGCGGTTTCCACTCGCCTGTTCCCACACTGGAGTTTCCACGTGGGCCCTCAGCCTCCCCTGGGGGACACTGGGCGCTGCAGTGCACGTGCACGTGCCTCTGAAGTCATGGGGTCTGGATTCGAGTCCCAGCTCTGACAACCTATCAAGGTGTCTTCTTGGGCAGGTCGGCTAGCCTCTCGGGGCCGGTGCTCCCTCATGGGTGACAGGTGGGTAACAAATGCGTCCTTTGCGGGGTGGTTGTGTCAATGAAAGGAGACAACGTTTATATGGAATGAGGCACATGTTGGGCGTTAAGCAAATCTTAGGTTTTAATTCTCCCTTGCCTGGGGCTCAGCACACTGAAAAAAGAGAGGGAGAGGATTCTCCTCGTGGAGATGGAAGGAGAGGGAATGCTGGGTGACCAGGAACACAGGACCGAGGAGAGAGAAAGATGGAGAGGGACAGAGAGCAGAGGGGACAGAAGAGCCCCCCTTTGCAAGATGAGACTTCTTGCTGGAATCTGGCCCATCCTCCTTCCTGTGTGTTTCTGGGTACAGGAGACCCCAGAAGAAGAGGGGCTGGTCCTGCCTGGCTCATTGCCCTCATTCCACCCGGAGGAAGGCTGCATCAGCAAGTCCCAAAAGCGCTGTGTCTGCCCTGCTCTCAAGGCTGGGGAATGGGCTCCATGTAGGACCCCATCACTGCATCAGCACCAGGATGAGAAGGCTGGGTGGGCTTGAGGGGTAAGCCCTGGACCAGGAATCAGTTTCCTCCTCTGGGAAAAATAAGACAAACAGCATCTCCCTCCAGGCCCACTATGTAAGTCTCCATGCTCTACAACTCTAGGGGGCTCATGCACCCAGATGCTCCTTCTGGGGCTTCCGGCTCAGTCTCTTTCTCGGGGAGACTGAGGATGTCAGAGGCAGCAGATGGGCAGGACTCCTGCCACAGTCCCCAGGAGCCCTGACTGGGTAAGTGACCCCTACTGCTTGGGAGCCTGGAAATTGCCTTTCTCTCGGGACAATAGCAGTGAATGCTCTGTGCTGGGCACTATTCTAGACACTTACATATATTTCTAGTAACTCACCTAATCATCACAACAACCTAGTAAGGTAGCTATAGTATTATTACCACTCCCATTTTACAGAGGGAGAAACTGAGGCACAGAGAGGTCAAGTGACTTGCCTGAGGTCCCACAGCCAGTAAAAGGTAGATCTGGGATTTGAAGCCAGAGATCTGGGTCTGCCTCTAGAGACCACACTCTTACCCGCAACTCCGCATTGCTTCTTGTGAGATACGCCAACAATATCCAGAGTGCGGCTCTGGAGTAAGATCGTGTATCTGTTAGCTACTGCTGCATAACAAGCAACTCTATTTTCCCAAAGCTTCTATAGGCGGGCTGGGCAATACCTGTGCTGGTTTCTCCCAGGCTCGCTCACTGAGCTGCATTCTGCTGGAGGGGCAGCTGGAGGATCTGCAGGACGGGAAGGTCCACATGGCCTCCCGGGGATGTCTGGTGCTGGCTCTTGGCTGGAGTGCCTTGCTCCCCTCCATGCGCCCTCTCATCCTCCAGCGGGATGGGCCAGTGGTCTCAGGGCAGCGTCCCACGTGGCCAGAGTGGAAGTGGTAAGGCTTTGCAAGCCCGGGCTGTAGGACCTGCACAAGCAATATTCCTCTTGCCATGTTGTATTGGTCATAGCGAGTCCAGATTCAAGGGGTGGGGGAATGTGCTTCTGGACGACCCCTCAGTGGGGGGAGCCTTAAAGACTTGATAGATATATTTAATCTGTCCCGTGATGCCTGGGTTCAACTGTTCGGACACTTGCTAATTGTAACGCTGGGCTTTTTTACTTCATCTTTCTAAACCTCAATGTCCTCCTCCATAAAATGGGACAGAAGTAATTCCCTCTTTCAGGTATTACGATGAGTGAGAGAATGCCATCCAGTGCTTAGCACAGTGCCTGATACACAAATGTCTGCTGTGATTATGGCTAAAAGACTTTGCTCTGGCCAGTCCATGAACTTGGAGCAGAAAGGGGCTTTGAGGAAACTCTGAGAAGCCTGGTGCCCTGCCCAAGGGAGATAGCAGAGCCATCATGGTTCTCTGGGTCTCCTGACTCCCCATCCAGTGCTCTTTCCAACCTCACAAGCTGCCGCTCTGAGACGAAAGCAGAAAAGACAAAAATTCCAGTGCAGGGATAGCAAATCACTTTTCTCACACTTGCTGGCTGTGACCGATTGGTGGTGGCTGCCTTGAGTCCTGCACCGAGAAGGGCTGTGGGGCCGGTCCCAGCTCAGTGGCAAGGAAAGCCAGGATCGATCGGCGATGCCTGTCCTGGGCGCCCGAGGGAGAGAGGGCCACACGTGTCATTTATTTGTCATGCCCGTTCTGGCCTTGGCTTTGACCTCGCCTGCCGACGCATGGAGCATGGAGTGAATCATGCGCTCTGGGCACATTTCACAGAACAGACATGAAGTCCAGAGTGGTTAGGACACTGGCCCAAGGTCAAACAGCAAGACCATTCCCTTGTCAGGGACTTTCCTTACTTCCATTCTTCCCAGCTCCTCGGGGGAGCCTGGACAGGTTTGTGTCCAGCTCCCGCTGCCCAAGTTTCCAGTCTGCAACCAAGAGAAGAGGAGATTCAGGGCTTTGCGCGCTCGCTCGGGCCTCAGGGGTCCTACCAGATGCAAGGCAGGCCCCAGAGGGGCGGGGCGGGGGAAAGACCGCTTCTGGCTCTTTGTTTGGATTCAGATAAGGGCATTTTCAAGTTTCTTGAGATCCTAACGGAGGCCCGCCAATCCTATTTCCACCCGAGGGCCAATCATCTCTTTCCCTGGTCGTCTGCGCACGTCAGCTGGCGAGCCCTCGGCCGGGGCAGGCGCAAGATGAGGAGCGAGGGACGCGTGGTTCTTCCAGTGTGCGGGGCCCACCGGCTTGGAGGTCCCTTTCTGAGGCAAAGACAGGACAGCTCTCCTCCCGCCGCCCGGCCAGCTCCCCTTCGTGGGTCTGCCGGCGGTGACACTCCCACAGCGTCTGCACCCGGCCCGGCCACGAAGGAATTCAGTCATCAGGATCCTGTTTACAGCTCTCTGGCAAGCGATCGTAATTGATGGGCTCCAGCCGAGACCCGGGGTCTTCGTGCAAACGGCTGAGATGTCCGGTAAAAATACCTGCGGGGACAGGGCCAGCCGGGAGGTGTGTGTGCAGTAACTGCTGACTGGTGTCACGTGGGTCACCGGCCCCAGGAAAGGCTGGAAGCCACCCTGCCACTGCCTCGAGGTGTCACCTTGGACAAGTCACTGCTCTGTCAGCTCGCATCTTTATCGCGAGGGGGTGGGGGCCACTGAATGGCAACACCCTGCTGCCCCCAGACTCATCCCGCGCGCTCTGCACACGAGCAGCCTGCGGGGAATTAAAAGAAAAGAAAAAAACAAAAAACAAAAACCAAACCAGAAATCTTCAGCGGTATTTGCAAACTGTGGATTTCATCTGAAAATGCAGATTTCCAGTATGACACCAGGCATGTACTCCTAAATGGCAATGACAGCCCGGAGCTCAGTAGTCACTGACATCGACCCGTGGGACCGTGATCTCGGGTTTGCCAAGGTTAGCACTAATCCCTGCTACTAGGCATGGGCCCAGGGCCTCCATGTAAGGCTGGGTGCGTTGCTCACTGCACAATGTGTCTAGCCCCGGGGGGCAAATGGAGGCTGGATTCCTATAATCTGCCTGCCTGCCCGCCGTGGGCGCCGGTGTGGGGCTCGGCGGTTCGGCTGGAAGAAGGGGTACATTTTTATCGTTCTCACACAGGCGTAATTTGGACCAGTGATGGCCCTGCCTGGGCCAAGTGTGGTTGGTGGTTTGCATTCCCCAGAGATGTGAGGGTGGGGCTTCCTCAGAGGCAGGGACACAGGCTGTCAGGACAGCTAGCCATGAGACTTTGGGGAAGTCCCTTCCCTCTCCGCACCAGTTTCCCCATTTAAAAATGAGAGGTTCATTAGATCATCCCAAAGGCCCGTCTGGCAATCGGGGAGCATGACGCATAGAAGACAAAGAGGCTACAGACTCAGCCACGAGTGCTGGGGGGTGAGGGGGCTGTGGGCCTTAGCTCCGGGGCACAGGGCGGGGAGACCAGCAGCGGGCACGGATGGGGGCAGAGCACAGAGGGGCACAGCCCTGCCGTCCCCAGACTCACCGGGTGGCGTGCCACGAGGCGAACTCTGGCTCGTAGGGGAGGTCCTGGGGCTACATGCTGCCTCCTGCCCCTAGACACACAAGGTCACAGGGCAAGTCACGGCGGAGGTGGGACTAGAAACTGGCCCTTCTACCAGGTGCTTCACATCCCGGCAGTCTACCCCGGTCCTCACGGAGCACAGAATACAGAGGTGGGGGCGGCCCTGGCCCCTTGCCCTTGACCGCCGTGTGGGTGGGATGGGAGAGGCGCTTGGGAGGTGGGGTCGGGAAAAGAGGCCGGGAGCAGGTGGGGGGTTCTG
The DNA here is from genome assembly GCF_002201575.2 of Neomonachus schauinslandi. Lineage (NCBI taxonomy): Eukaryota > Metazoa > Chordata > Mammalia > Carnivora > Phocidae > Neomonachus > Neomonachus schauinslandi. Next base: position 108,023,236 of record NC_058411.1, read on the forward strand.
GGCCCCATGACCAGAGCGCAGGCCGCCAGCATGGTGCCGGGGAGCACACTGGTTCTCTCTGCCTCCTCGGTCTTCCTTCCACATGCCCAGATCACGCCTCCTCTGGCGGCCGGGCTCTGTCTCTTCTCACTGCCCCCTCTCTCAGTCCGACTCTGACATTCTCTAGACCAGGAGATGGCAATCTGCAGCCCATAGGCCAAATCAGCTTGCTGACTTTTTGGTAGTTTTACTGGCACGCGTGTGTCCCTATCGTCTAGGGCTGCATCTGTGCTACGAGAGCAGGACTGAGTTGTTTCAACAGACACTGTATGTGTGGCCCTCAAGGCCGAAACAACGCATGATCCGGCTTTCCACAGAGAACGTTTACCAGCCCCTGCCCTAGGCCCACCGGGGCCCGTGAACCTGGAGTCCTGATAAAGTGATCAGCCTATTTCCCTTATTTTACGAAGGAGGGAATGAGACACAGAGAGGTTCAGCCATTTGACCCATGTCACACGACTAACGAAAGATGGAGCCACTCTCTGAACCCAGGGAGTAAGACCCTGGAATCAGTGCTCCCTTCACAAGGAAGGTCACTCTTCCAAGGTAGTGGGGTTCCCAACCACAAACCAGTGCCCAGAGTCGGGGCCAGGAAATGGGTATCTTAAGGCCTCTGCTTTCTCCCAAAGCCGCTCCGTTTCCTAGAAGGTAGTGGACTAGGGCCTCGGAAGACGGCTCATGCAGGAGAGCTTGTGTGTCATTAATCTCTTTTTTTAAACCGTTAAAGAGGGACCGTGAGAGAGTACTTTTCCGCTCAGCTTATTTGGAATGTGGCCAAGTGACCGCCGGGGCCGTAGTGTTGTGGAAGGAATATTTAACCGACTCAGGAGAGCGGAGGGTTACTAGCACTTCTGAACCCCGAGCTTATGCAATGGGCCATCAGCGTAGGTCCTGATAGAATGTTGTTTCTTATTGATTGATGAACTGATTTTATTTCCTTAAAAAAAAAATCCGTTCTTTGAACCAGGTCCTTGAGGAATACCACCTAACTCACTTGGAGTTTGTATATACCTAATGGTTTTAAAAATTTTATGTAAGATACATGTTTTACGTAACAACGTGTAACCATTTTACCAGGAATCCATTTTTTCCAGATCACTTTTATTGTTCATGTTAACCAGGTCCAGGTCATGGATTATGGCAAAGCTGCTTTATATATGTGCATTTTCCTAGTCTTCCCAGAGGCTAGGGCTCCTTTGTTCTGAGTGATACAGAAACATGTTAGAAAGAAAGAAAGTTCCCTGAAAAGTGGCTAATGTAAGTGTACCAAGCTGGATGCTGCAGGAAGTTGCTTTTTCTGATTCTGACGACTAAAGGCCTGCCCATAAAATGGCAGCACCAACAGGGAAAATGCACCACTGTCCAGAACACTGTGGATTACCTGCTGAACCACATGGGTTCATGTCATTGACGATAGACTTAATTACTGTCAAATAGTAAGCTGAAGAGCAGTGAAGTCAGAGATCTGAAATATGAAATCAAACCTGTAATTTGATAAGTGATCTTTGGGCATTCTAGAATCTTCTAGAAAAATCTGGCTTTCTGCACAGGTATTGTTCTCTGGTCTACCTGGAACTTATTCATATGTTATCTCATAATCCACGTGCCAACGGAGCGTGGTGGACATTTCCATCTCCACTTCACAGCTGAAGGAGCCGAGGCCCAGAGCGTCAGGTGACTTCTCACAGAAGCGCTGTCTCCAGCCCGCTCACCAGCTCCTCAACCGTGTGCTCTGTGGATGTGCCGCCTCTTTGGCTGAAAGTAACACAATTGTATTTCTTTTTCCTTTGTCTCCAGTTGACATTAATTCTGAGGGCTCCTCCCAATAGATCCAAAAAGAATGAGTCTTGGCGCGCCTGGGTGGTGCAGTCGATTGGGCGTCCAACCCTTGGTTTCAGCTCAGGTTGTGATCTTGGGGTCGTGGGATCGAGCTCTGTGTTGGGCCTCGAGCTCAGCGGGGAGTCTGCTTGAGATTCTCTCTCCCTCTGACTCTCACCCTTGCTCTCTCTCTCTCTCTTTCAAATAAAATAAATAAATCTAAAAAAAAAAAAAAAAGAATGAGTCTTGAAAGCAGAGCCCATGGTCACTTTTTAGGGGACAGACGGGGTGGGGGGGGTGGGATATTAGGGCTGATATTAGGTTCTCCTCTGGAAGGCATCGGAGCGGACAAGGGAAGATACTTGGTTTGAGAGCCACATGTTCCAAATCCTAGCTCTGCCACTGGCTAAGCCGGGAATCTTGGGCATTCTCCAGTTTCTTTGTGCCTCAGTTTCCTTACCTAGAGAATGAATATACTGATGCCTACCCCATCACTATATTAGGAGAGTGTGGCTATTGGAAGGTTGAAATGACAAAATATATGTAAGGCTCCTGCTACTTAAGAAGCCACTTGGGGATGGTGATTAATATTATCTAGGCCAGTTCATCTGCTTCTCTGCCCCGAGGTCAGTCCTTGGCTGAATGACTGGGATTTGCTCCTGAAGATTCTGCTGCTAAACAAAAAGCTGTTAAATGAAAAACCCATTCCATAAATTTTAATGGGAAAATCTATGACCCCTTCCACCCCAATGCACGGTTTTCAGGCCGCCCCTCCTAATGCACAGGAGCTACACAGGTAATTTTAAAGCCCGCCCAGGGCCGAGAGCACCCACCTGGCCTCACCCTCCCTTTCACCACAGAAAGCCTGAGCCTTCCCCTGCTCCCCCTCAGGGCTGCTGAAATGGCACCTTACAATCATGTCTTTTCTTCCGGAGTCCCATTTGACAGATGGGGAAATTGAGCCCGAGACTCACGTAGAGCCAGGCAGGCAGTAAACGGCAGCGCTCTGGGCTGAATCCCAGGCCTTGTGCTCTCTGACTGGCCCCTAGGAGCAGAGTGGGGATGCTAACCCAGGCTTCCTGGAAATTAGACCCGAGGGTCTCAGATCATCACCCACCAAGGATCCGAAGTCCTGGCCAGGCCAGCACGAACTGTGCTGCGGCTCATGTGGACACAGTCGAGGGGCCCCAACACGTGGATGTGGCACCCAGCTCGCAGGTCCCCCAAGATTTCCCAGTTAGAAAGCCCCAGGCCTTCTTGCTGTAAACCGGAAGCCATTACTAGCTAAGGTATTTGGCCAGCACTTCTAGGACCTCCGCACACCTCATACATCAAAGCATCACTTCAGGAGCACTGGTGTGGTGAGGGGGGAAGATTCAGGGCAGCCAGCTAGAAGTGGGGTCTCCCCCCACCTTCGCCCCCTCCCCAGCCAGTTGGGCCTCTGCCTGGACACATGAGAGCTTAGAACGGTGCCCGGGAGACAGCGAGCTCCTGCCCTGCTGGGCTGCACCAAGTCTTGTGTGTGCAAAGAGGTGAGACACGCCCGGTCATCATGGAATTTGCAGTCTTCACGGGGAGAAGGGACTGAAGGAAGTGTGTGTGTGTGTGTGTGTGTGTGTGTTTGCGTGCACATGCAGAAAGAGCACCCATGCTTGGAGCTGTGAGCTGGGGGTGCAGGGGGCGGGGAGACTAGGGAGAGGAGGGAGGGGACGGGAGGAGAAGAGGAAAGCATAGAGTTGGAGCCAGAAGAATACTTCTGTGTTCATTGTCTTGCTTTTCCCCACGGTTGGATTCAGGGGCTCACAGGTGCAACAAGGCCTGAAGGGGCCCAGCAGGGAGAGGAGAGCTAGTTGGAGAGGAATCTGGCTAACGAGAGTCTTGTCCAAGGGTCTGGGCCTCTACGCAGCTCCCGCCCATGACTGCCGCGTGGGACCAGAGCTCCGGGTTGCCAGATTTCTTAACTTTCCAATCCAGAAGCTGGGTTTCTGTAAAAAAGGTCCAATTTTCAAAGCCTCACTCGAGCCAAACGACATGCATCTTGTGGGCCAGGTTCAGCCTGATGAGTGGCCGACTGGGTCTGTTTGCTCAGAAAAGAGCATGGGCCTTGGGGTTAGGCCGACTGAGTCTGCATCTCATCTGCCCTGCTCTGATGTGGGGACCTGCACAAGTGATTTAATCTCCCGGCCTCTGTCTTCTTCTCTGTGGATAAGAATGGCTATCTCTCCGGGTTGTGGTGGGATTAAAGATAACGCTTGCCGGAATCCCCCTGCAGGGAACCAGTGACTAGCACGTGGTAAGTGATCCACCCTTATCTGGCCCTCTTATCTTCAGCTTGTTCTCAGGCAGTGTTCTCCAGAAATGCCCTCTTCGGCATCTTTCCTCTTAGAAACCACCTCCCTTGGTTTAGGAGGAAGACATGGACCGTCTGTTACTTTGGATCTGGGACTGACCAGATTGCAGCTTGCTGGCCGGATGTACTTGAGGACGGGCCTTCGTCCCCAAGGGGAGTATTAAACAGGTACGTGTGAGTACACCCCCAGTCTCCCATTCTGTAGGGAACACAAGCTGGGAGGCAGAGAGGGCTCACCGGGCCACCTGGCATGTTAGTGACAGAGCTAGGACCAGAATTACAGCTTCATGGCTCCCAGCCCAGTGTTTTCTGTCTTTTCTCTTAGCTATGGCTGGTTCTCTAGAATCGAGGAGGGGGTTCAGGGAGGGTCTGGTTTCTCTCCCAGAGAGAGGGTGCTGTAGGGTTGCATCCTGGGGAGGTGGAGCCTGGGAAGCCAGCCCCTTTGGAGAAGTTCAAGCCTGTGGACGTGGCAGATGCTCCTGCAAGCTCTCTCGAGCCTTGGAACCGCCGAGCTGGGCGGGAGAGCCCGTGAGCAGAGTCTGGCCTGGGCCATCTCTGGCCCCGGGGCTTCCAGTCTTGCCTGTTCTTCTCCTGATGCTTTGCACTGTTCCCTTTCCCGGGGCCTTGCATTCCCTCTGCCTCCTCAGCCCATGGGCACACTAGTTAAGAGCCAGGAGGGCCCTGTCTTTTTTTTTTTTTTTAAGATTTTATTTATTCATTCGAGAGAGAGAGAGCACACTCACGAGTGCACAAGCAGGTGGAGGGGCAGAGGGAGAGGGAGAGACAGACTCACTGCTGAGCAGGGAGCCCAATGTGGGGCTCTATCCCACGACCCTGAGATCATGACCTGAGCCGGACGCAGATGCTTAACCGGCTGAGCCCCCCAGGCGCCCTGCGAGGCCCTGTCTTGATCATCTTGGTACTTCCTGGGAAAATCGCGTGCCCAGGGGGACCTAGTGGGTGCCCACTGAAAGCCGGCTGAATGCAGTTACAGAGGAGGAAGACTTGACTCCCCAGCTACGAAACGAGCAAACACGACTTTAAAACAATACCACCGACTGCCTGCAAGGTAGTGGTGAGGCTGGTGTATGCGGTGTTCTTGTTTCATCTCCTTAGACATCAGTTGCACAAGCGATACGATACTCATGCCTTTTGACCTTGTACTTCTACTTCTGGGAATGTGCAGATGACCTCTGTTTCCCTTAGTTCCCTTCTTTCTTCCCTGTGGCTCCACCTATGATTTGAACAACCTTTCCCTTTTTTCTCCTTCCGCTTAGGGGAGGGCTTCTTGAAGCGCTTTTGCTGTTCTTGTCCAGCTGCTTTTAAAGGAACATTAACTCAAGAGCAAGGCTGGCACTTTTGAGTCCATTAACGTAAGGAAGGCACAAGACCACAGCCTTGGGAGTTCTGGAAGCCCTGCCATGCCGGGGCGGAGGGGGCGAACTGCTTTTCCCTTCCATTCCTGAGGCCGCCCCTGTGCTTGGGGGGGGCAGCTGTGCGTTGTTCCCTCTGTGCCCGCTCTCCCTTCCCCCTTCCGAAATCTCATCTGTCTCCCAGCAGATGAGAGCCTTGAAGGTCTCAGCTGAGGGGGCCCCCGCGATATTCCTCCTTCGGGAGCTGGTCTCATGGGATTGCTTCTGGGGAAGGAGAAGGGAGGATGTGCTGCGTGAGCATCCGGCTCGGGTGCAGGAGGCAGGTGTACCTGGAAGGGCACGAAGTACATTTCCAAGTAGGTTCAAAGGAGCGGGGCGAAAGTTTGCTGTGAACCAGAGGAGCCCCCATCAGAGAAGAACCCGAGGTGAGATTCACAGCATAGCTCACAAGATTTGTCCGGCATCCTATAGTCACCTCAGATTCTCTTGATGAACCCGGGACAGCTTCTGATCAGACTTGTGTCTTACAAATAAACCAATGGGCACGCTTCTAGGCCCCCCAAGGAGTGGGTTTGTGAGGCAGGGTTTTCCAGTGAGGTCACCTAGGAGGCTCCCCAGCTCTATGCCCACATGCATCACGAAGGCTTTCTTCCTCCACGGACACTGCTCAGGGGCTATTGGTCTCATTCTGTTTCTCGATTTTTCATAAAGCACTGTTCTTTTCTCTATAGACATCTAGCATTTGCTTCCGATTGCTACAGAGGTTTCTGAAACATACACCTGCTACATCCTCCTTATTCTCTACGCTACATCACCCTGCACCACGGATGTCTGTGTGGGCATCCTCGGATGTGGATCCCTTGTTGAGCAGTCAAGGAGAGCCAGAATCTCCAACCGCCTTTGAGAAATCTTCCCATTAGCATGCTGGTGTTGGAGGGGGCCTCAGAGATGGTTTCTTCCAACTGGTTCATTTTCCAGATGAGAATTCTCAGGATCCGAGAGGGGAGGTGACTTGCCTCTGGGCCTCCACTGAACTGGTATCAGAACCAGAGCGACAATCTGGTCTACTTGCTCCCCGTTCCCAGTTTGGATAATTGCAGGAGTGGCAACCATGTAAAAGGGGAGTGAGACGAGGTACAGGGGCTCACAGATTCCAGGGCAGGGCGGGAGCTCCGCTGGATGGCAGGAAGGGGGACGGATGAAGGTCATAGAGCATTCACGCTCATCTCTCTTATTAAGGAAGTGGGAACCTGGTGCATGCTGCCTGGTTACTGAAGGCAAGGAAATGCTGTGTGTGTGTGTGTGTCTGTGTGTGTGTGAGAGAGAGAGACAGAGAGAGAGAGAAACAGGCGCTCCTACAAAGCCAGTGATTGCAGCAATGATGTTGCTTCCGCAGAGAAGAGCACACAAGCATGGAGCCGGGGCGGAAGGAAGATCGCAAGGAGCTGCCAAGTCAAGCCAGCTGTCCTCCCAGTGTGGCTTCCGTTTCATGTGCTGCAGCAGGGATCGTGAAGCCAGAACTGACTGTGTGTGAGTGACAACTCAGAAGGATCTCTCCTAGACACTTGTCATGTCACCAGGAGATTTGTAGTAAAAATAACAACACAAACTGTGGAGGAATTTGGACTTGTCAAAGGGCCTTCTTATCTCCCATCACATAATTGCAGGTCAGGTTGTAATCTTGCATGCTTTAAAAAAAGAATCGTAAATGTGCTTGTTGCCAAAAATCTGAAAAATACAGGAATAATGATGACAATCAAAAACAACCCATAATGCTTGAAGTATTTGTTTTGCACTAAATATTAGAAAATTTGAGTCTCTTACTGTTAGATACAAATATATTTTTTCACCAACGATTTTATTACCACATTTCCCCTTTATGCCTTCAATGTCTTTCAAAGGTGTTATTATAAAAGACCGTATAATACTCCATCGCGTGACTACTTTAATTCATTAAACCGATCCTCTGAAACGTTATGTTGTTGAACATTTACACGGTTTCCAAAATTCTGTGACAAGCATTGTTTTACCCACATAAATCTTTGCGACAAAGTCTGACAATTAGATTCCTAAAAGGGAATTTGCTGTGTCAAAGGGATTTTTTTTTAGAGTTCTTAAAATATAGCACTAAATTGCTTTGTCGTGGACAATGCTATTGCTCTCTATTTGTGCCCACATAGGGTGTATCATTTTGTAAAGTCTTTGCTGATTTCAAAGCTTAAGCCTGATTTAGAAATTATCTAGGGTACATTTTCGATTATTTGCATTTCTGTGGCCATTAATTGGCATCTGCCCTGGGAATTTTCCATGTATATTTTGTTCATTTTACCACTGGTATTTGAATTGTTTCCTTATCAATCTGAGTTTTTATGTAGTAAGATCAGTCCTCCTGTCTTACGGATTGCAAACACTGTCAAGTTTGTGACAAGCCTGTTTAGTTTCGTTTATCATGTTCTTAAGAAATTGGGAGATTTTGGTTTTTCTTGAATCCAATTTTTATCTTTTAATTTTTATATCTTTTATGCTTCTAGCGTTTTTTATCTCTGTTTATAAGAGCTGATATTTACCTTTGTTTTCTTCTAGATTTTTATGGCTTTGCCTTTCATGTGTATCTCTTTAATCTCTGTAATTTATTTTAGTATCAGGTGCGATGTGAAAATCTAAATTCATTTAGTTTTTGTTTTTGTATTTGAGAGAGGAAGACAGAGAGAGAGAGAGGGCAAGCAGGGGTGGGGGCAGAGGGAGAGAGAGAATCTCAAGCAGGCTCCATGCCCAGCACGGAGCCCCATGTGGGGCTTGATCTCACGACCCTGAGATCATGACTTGAGCCGAAATCAAGAGTTGGACACTTAACCGACTGAGCCCCCCGGGTGCCCCAATTCATTTAGTTTTCTAAATAGTTAAACAATTGCTCCAGTACTAATCAGTTGTTTTTTCTTTTCCTGCTGATGTGAATTACACCTTATCATACGCTGACTTGACTTATGTACCTACCACATTTATATCCTAAGGTCTGCTTTCAAGATATTTTTTTTTCTTCCAGTGACCTATCTAGTAATTCTTATGCTATGATCACACTGTTTTACAATGATTATAACTTCGTATTGTATTGCATATTTTTGTTTTTGTTTTTTGTTTTGTTTTTTTGTTTTTTGGGGGGTTTTTTGGTAAGGAAAGTCTCCCTTCATTAGATTTAATTACCCAAATTTTGGGGGGTCAGAAAGAGAATTATTTTTTTTCTAGTTTAAGTAAGTTGGAGAAAGTAAAGGAAACTTAAAAATAAAAAAGATATTTTGAAAAACTGCATAAAGTCACAACTGATTTCTAACTGATAGGTAATTTATGGATGTCAGCAATTTATATTCAAAAACAGTCTCGGGCGCCTGGGTGGCTCAGTCGGTTAAGCGGCTGCCTTCGGCTCAGGTCATGATCCCAGCGTCCTGGGATCGAGTCCCGCATCGGGCTCCCTGCTCTGCGGGGAGCCTGCTTCTCCCTCTCCCTCTGCCTACTTGTGTTCTCTCTCTATCTCTCTGTCAAATAAATAAATAAAATCTTTAAAAAAAAAAAAAACAGTCTCTTCTTCATTTTCCCAGATGAAATTTAAAATAATTTAGAAATTCAGAAGAACTTGATCAAGGCCTAGAGTCTATAGCTTTTTTTTTCTTCTCTTAATTTCATTACAGGTGTACTATTCTGGGGAAGGAATGAACATCATTGTAATACTGGAGTTGTCAGCTCCAGGAATATGCTGTATCTCTTTTATTCAAGTCTTTATAGCTCTGAAATGTTCTCTCATTTCTTTATGTTATCCTACACATTTGTTGTTAAAGTAATTCACATGCACGGTATTTGTGGTCTTTTGCGATTGGGATCCTCCTTTCCAAATGTTATTATTGTTGCTGGTTCTTGTTGGTACACACAAAAAGTAATATTTAAAAAATATGTCACGTCCTGTCTTATCAAAAAGACAAGAAGTAACAAGTGTTGGCGAGGATGCGGAGAAAGGGGAACCCTGATGCACAGTTGGTGGGAATGCAAACTGGTGTAGCCACTCTGGAAAACAGTATGGAGGTTCCTCAAAAAATTAAAAATAGAGCCACCCTCTGATCCAGCAATCGCACTTCAAGGTATTTATCTGAAGAAAATGAAAACAGTGACTTAAAGGATACATATACCTCCGTGTTCATTACAGCATTATTCACAATAGGGAAGATGTGGAAACAACTTGAGAATCCATTGATGGGTGAATGGATAGAGAAGATGTGGTGTATATGTACAATGGAATATTATTTAGCCATAACAAGGAATGAAATCTTGCCATTTTCTACAACGTGGATGAAACTTGAGGGCATTATGCTAAGTGACCTCACTTACACGCAGACGCTAAAAAAAACCTCAAAAAACAAAAAACCAACAACCCCCTCCCCCACCTCGGCCCCCAAGCTCGGAGATCCAGAGAATGGCTTGGTGGTTGCCAGAGGTGGGGGGTGGGAGATAGCAGAAATGGGTGAACTGTGTTTTGTTTCTAGTTTAAATACATTGAAAAGGGGTGCTGGGCGCCTGGGTGGCTCAGATGGTTAAGCGTCTGCCTTCGGCTCAGGTCATGATCTCAGGGTCCTGGGATCGAGTCCCGCATCAGGCTCCCTGCTCCTTGGGAGCCTGCTTCTCCCTCTGCCTCTCTCTCTCTCTCTGTCTCTCATGAATAAATAAATAAAATCTTAAAAAAAAATAATTTAAAAAAAGAAAAGGGGCGCCTGGGTGGCTCAGTCTGTTAAGCGTCTGCCTTTGGCTCAGGTCATGATCCCGGGGTCCTAGGATCGAGTCCCGCGTTGGGTTCCCTGCTCAGCAGGGAGTCTGCTTCTCCCTCTCCCTTTGCCCGTCCCCCTGCTCTTGCTCTCTCTCAAATAAATAAAGTCTTTAAAAATAAATAAATAAAATATTCAATAAAAATTATATAAGGTCACCACTGATGTCTAATTGTTAGGCAATTGGAGGATGTCAGCAATTCACTTTCAAAACCAGCAATTCATATTCAAAAATTTGGCTTGGAGAAAAAAAACATTTCTTTTGCATTTAGTTACGTCAGTATCACTAGTTCCAATGGGTTTTCAGTTTGTTTTGTTTTGTTTTTTAAGAAATTTTTCAGGGAGGCAGTTAGATCATCAGATAACTGTGTCTCCTCCCTTTCCACAGGCATAGCTCTCATGCCTTTTCATGTCTTCTTGTATCTGTTAGGGCTCACAAGCCCGTGTTAAATAATGGCAGTGGTTTTGGGGTCATTGCCTTTTCTTTGATTTTTTTAACTTAGTTTTTTTTTTTTAAGAGAGAGAGCACGTGCATGAGAGTTGGGGTGGGGGAGGGGCAGAGGGAGTCAGAGAGGGAGAATCTTAAGTAGGCTCCATGGGGCTCAGTCTCAGGACCCTGAGCTGAAACCAAGAGTCGGACGATCAACCGACTGAGCCACCCAGGCATCCTGGACTTTTCCTTGATTTTGATGGAATACTTCTAGAAGTTTTTCACCAATAGGTATCATGTTGACTGGTTGATTTTAGAAATTTTTTTTTTTTAAACTCGAGATAGGGAAGCATCTTATTTCTAGTTTACTTAAAATTTGATTTTAAATGAGATCTTTCTGTTGCACTTTAATAAATATCCCTTTCTATCTCTTTGAAAATAGTCCTGTGGCTTTTCTCCTTTAACCTATTGATATGATATCTTATATTGACAGATTTCCTAACACTGACTCATGTCCACATTCCTGGAATAAAAGTTCCTTGATCATGGCCCATTAATGCTTTCATTCAAAGCTGGTTTTGCTTTGGATTTTTGTGTCCATAGAAGAGGTTGTTTAGAAGGCAGGATCTGGAATGAGGATGCCTGGCTTCGAATCCTGGCTCTGCTACTTCTGGCCGTGCACCCTTGGGCAAGTTCCTTCCCTCTGATCCTCCACAGAAACGAGAGAGCCCTTGCACCCTGCTTGGCTCACCAGATCATAAGGATTACACGAGAACAGTGTATGCAAAGATCTCCAACGTTTGTCTCACCTAACCGTAATAACCCTATGAGTTACGCATTACCACCTTCGTTTAACAAAATAAGAAATTGAGGCTCAGAAAGGTTAAGTAACTTGTTCAGATTCACAGAGTTGGTAGATTGCTGAAGAGATATGTTTTATCCACTTGTCCCCACTGTCTCGGTAATGGGACCCATTTGCAGTTCCTCAAGGAGCCAGCTTGACATCTGCCTGCCTTCCATATGCAACTCCCTCTGTTCTGAAGGACCCTCTTTCCTTTATCTGGAGAACTGCGTATTCTTCAAAACCCAGGTCAAACATCTCCACTGCGAAGCCTTTGTTCCTCGTCTCGAAGATCCAGGTACTTCGTCTTGCAGTCCCACAGCTTCTCAAACTTAGAGCAGTGCACTTGTCACTCCCACTTTGCAGGGCAGTCATCTTCCCCGGGGTCTCGGTGCCCCAAACACGCTGCCTCCCGAGGAGGGTTCACCCCCATCTGCCGCTGGACCCCAACCGAGAAGCCGTGTGGCATGGCAGAAAGCATGTTTTGGACTGACTGGCGCCTGAGTCTTCGCTCTACAAACCCTGGCGTCTGGGCTATTTTTTGCTCTGAGTCTCGTTTTTCTCTTCTGCACGGAGGAATCACATCCCCAGTCTCACAAGACAGTTGTGGAGATGCATGAGGGTAAAGCCCTCTGCCCCGCTCCTAACGCACAGTAAGAGCTCAGCCAACATCGCCCGCTCACCTTTCCTCTCCTCGGACGCCCCCCCTTCCCCATGGAAGAACTACAAGCTTCTAGAGCAGGAGGAAGTTCTCATGCATGCCTCTCTGTCCTCTAGTGCCTGGCACAAGCCAAACTAGAAATACTTCTTGACCGAGTCTCCTCCCAGCCCTGTAAGAGAGGCAGGGCTTTGGGTACCCAGAAACCGAAGTCCCCAGGAGAACATGACCAGCTCGAGATCATAGAGGGGCATAGTGAAAACAGTTAGCCCCAGGCCCCAAATTCCTTGACGTGACTTCTTTTCAAGGACATGGGCTCTTGGCCCACCGCGGACACACTGCCAGAGGATCATTTCTCAACTTGCGCCCCCTGGAACCGCATCAATAGGTAAATACTGAAAGAAGGTTCTCAGGTTAGAATACAAGGGGCTGAGCAAAAGTCTCACTCTGTTCTGGAGTTTACTTACGTTGCCCTTGCGCCGTCGGAGGGGGGCGCGCGGGGAGGGGAGTCAGCCAGTCCTGGCACCGAATCCTGGTCCTGCCACTTCTTAGCTGGGGATGAGTATCATCAGCGACAGAGTCAAGAGTTCTGTTGGGCTCATTGTTTTCCAAACTTAGCAACATAATCAACAAGAGCCAGAACAAACCACCAACGCCAAGGGCCGTACTGGTCTAAGAGCCTAATGGGAAGTATTTCTATTCCTGGGTTATACTTGAGGAAACCAAGGCACCGAAGTGACAAGTAGGTCACCTGAATTTACAGTTGTGCACAGATTTGCTGCTTGGCAAACACAGGCTGCCTGGCTGCAAGAGCTACGTTTTGATTTTTTTTTTTTTTTCCCTGTTTTTGAGGGATAGGCTAGAGTTCTGGGAAAGAGTGGCACCCTCGCTTGCTGCCAAGTGTGTCTCCTCGGTCCAGAGTTAACACGGGACTCTGCAGAGGTCCAAGAATCAAACAGCATCTGGGGGCAGTTTGTGGCCGGCCTGGAGGGTGGGTGTCCCTCCAGCCTGGGGGCCTGGCTTAGGATCCCAGCTCTCAAGCTAGCACTGAGGCCTGGCCCGGGGCAAGCCACTGAACTCGCTGGCCTCAGTTTCTTTGTCTGTGAAATGGGAATGATCATGAGGTGCTGGAGTTATCTTTGGCCTCCCTCTGTGTTTCACATCCCACCTCCAGTCGCGACCGAGTCTTGGCAAGTTCGCATAGGGAGGCGAGCCCTCTCTCCTGCCATCCTCCCTCTCCTTGGTCACCCACCTCGGTCCTGCCAATATCTTTCCAGGGCTCCCCGCTGCCAAGAACGATCTGCAGGCTGCACTGCCTCCTCTGCAGGGTCCCATTCCTTGGCTCAAGCCCTCAGCAATCCCCCACCTCCTCCCTGGGCCTGATACCATGCCAGTGTGAATGCACACGCGGATGCACACGCAGAGGACCTTGCTTCGGGTTCCTCCACAGGCAGAGCCAAGGACTCCAGCAGCCGTGTTCACTGGGGTGGTATCCCCAAGCCACCGGCGGGGAGTGGAGAAGCAACCACGGAGCAGAGGCACCCAGCATAGTCTGGGGCGGTGACCACTGCGGGCCCCGAGGCTCCATCCTGCCAGGGCTAGAGCGTAGAGCCCCGTCCAAGCCACACCACCTGAGCGCGCAGCAGGCTGGGGCAATATTGCCCTTCCTCCTGTGAACCATCGCCTGCCATCTTCTCCCGGGGATGCTAAGTCCTGCACTCCTGGTCTTCTTGTGCCTGGGTGGGGCAGGCTCCAGTGGCCACAGAAAGCTCACAGTGGAAGGAATTCTGACGCTGGCGGATGGAAGCTGGCAGGGCCGGGGACGGGACAAGGCGCAAACAGACAGCACCTGCCTCACCAGTGGCCTCACACTTGGGCGGGCATCAGCATCCCGCGGAGGGCGAGATAGAACCCAGATTCCTAGGCCCACTCCCAGAGCCTCTGCTTCCATAGATCTGAGCTGGGGCCCCAGAATTTGTGTTTCTAACAAGCTCCCAAGTGCGGTTGCGGCTGTTGGCCCAAAGACCACGCTGAGAACAACTGTGCGCCCCCTCCCCTCCGCCACTACTCTACGGAATAAAGTCCAAATACCTCTGCTTAGTGTTCAAGGCCGTTCTCTCACCTCCCCAGGCACACCTGCAATGCTCTCTCCCATGGGCCCCCCACAAACACACATGGCGTTTTGTACTGGAAACTGCTCTATTATTTCTGGCCTCGGTATCTTTGCTGACTCTCTTCTCTGCTGGAACATTCTCTCTCTGCCGCTTCTCCCTGTTGGGATTGTACCCATCCTTTAATTGCAATGTCTTACCTTTCCCTCTAGCTTTGCCACCATCCCAGTTGCTCGTGTGCTCGCTTGCGTGAGCTCTCTCTCTCTCTCTCTCTCTCTCTCTCTCTCTCTCTCTCTCTCCCCTTTCTCTCATAGCCTCTTATCTGGGCCTCTTCAATAGCACTTATGGCTGTTTACCTTGTATCTCAAGAAATCAAGTGCTTATTTTATCTTCTTAATAACAATCTACCAACCACTTTGTCAAAGAAGGTCTCTTTTGATTTTTAAAATCACCCCAGAAGTTAGGGAAGTTGAGTGGTATTATTAGCTCTGTTTTGAAAATGAGGTTCAGAGAGGCCAAGTAGCTAACTCAAAGCTACGCAGACAGAAAGTGCTGGGTCAGGACTTGACTTTGGGTCTTCTGGGTGGAAATTTGGCATTCTGCTTTCCCTGTTGTCTCCTTCCTCCTCTACCGTCAGCCTTTGGGGGTGGGCATGGGGTGCACCTTCAGCCAGTATCTATGGGATGGGTGGATGGGATGGATGAGTTGGAATGGATCGGAATCTTTCTCTTTGAGTCGTTCCTAGAATAGTCTCTCATAGAAAAGCTTGCTGACAACATGTCCTAAGTCCTTGGTGTTGGCTCAGAGAAGAGCCACCCCCCTGCCCTTCTATAGAGGGCCCAGAAATAGCTAAGAATCTACACTCCGTGTTTGGGCCCAGACCCCCTTGACCCAGGCTATGCTTGGTCCTGGGCCAACAGCTGATACCAGTTCTGATGTGTAGGGTTCTCCCTCACACCAAGCAATTCCCCGATACCAGAGGGCCCTACAATTCAACTTACTTCCAACGCTATCTACCTGGAGATCCGGTCAAGATCCTACAGGTGAGGGGCTCTGTCCTACAAAACGCCCCCCACCCTCCACTTCAGACACCAGTGACAAGTCCTTGGCTGTCACCTGGGCTTCTGACCAACTGGCTACAGATCAGAAGTTCTCGTGACCCCCTCCTTGGGTTTGATTGATTTGCTAGAAGTGGCTCACAGAACTCAGAGGAACATTTTCCTTACTAGATTATATAACTTGGGAATAGCCAGATGGAAGAGATGCACAGGGCAAGGTGTGGGGAAGGGCTCAGAGCTTCCATGCCCTCTGAGCGCACCCCCTCCCCTAATCTCCATGTGGTCACCAACCTGGAAACTCTCTGAACGCCCCACCTTTTGGGGTTTCATGGAAACTTCATTACATAGGGATTGTTGATTAACTCCTCAGCCATTGACAGTTGGTTCGACCTCCAGCCCCTCTCCCCTCCAGGGAGGTCCGGGAGTGGGACTGAAATTTCCAGCCCTCTCATTTCCTGGTTGGGTCCTTTGGCAACCAGCTCTCCACCTTAGCTTCCCTAGGTCCTTTCCATTTTTACAAGTCACCTCACTGACGTAACAAAAGACACCTTTATGGTTCTCCTCACTTGGGAAATTACAATGGCTTTAGAAACTCTGCCTGAAACAAAGGAAGACCAAATATATATTTCTTATTGTAAATCATAGTATCACAGCCTCCTTGAGCTATCCTTTTCCCTTGCCAATGAGACTGAGAAGCCCCATTGTCCCCGTATCCCTCAAGGTGGCCTCTCATCATCTTCCCACTGCCCCAGATCCACCAACCAGATTCCAGGAAACATGTGGTCACTTCCGGTGAAGAAGAGACTCCAATGCCTCAAGACAGTGGGCAGCATGTCTCTTTTGGAAGGAACAGAGGGGCTTGGAGAAGGTGAATAGGAGCAAGAGGAAGAAAGAAAGGGTGGCTCGGTGGGCTGTGGCCCATGCGTCCTGCAGTCAGGGGATCGGGCTCAGTGTTGCCTCTGATAAATCACTCTCTGAGCCTTCCTCTATGTAGCCTGCCTTCCTTAAAGGGACATCTTAAAAGCCAGATGAGGTGACTGCTATGAAGCTGGTTTGTAAGTTGGAAGGCCCCTTACAACAATCGTTGGCACCGTATTTTTATTCTACACATGGGAAGCTGGCTTCCGGGAAAGTGACCAGAGATACACAGGTGCTTAATATCCTAGCATTTCTGGGGGCTCACCTCCCCACCCCCAGGCTTCCAGCTTCTCTGTGCTGGAAAGGGATGGGCCCCAGAACCAGAGGCAAGTGTTCCTGGTTCTAGCTTAGCCTCTGGTATAACATGCTATGTAACCTTGGACTGATTACTTCATCTTACTGGACTTGAGTGACTTCGTTTTACAAAAGAGTGCCTTCTTGGGGCGCCCGGTGGCTCAGTCGGTAAGCGTCTGCCTTCGGCTCAGGTCATGGTCCCAGAGTCCTGGGATCAAGCCCCGCATCAGGCTCCCCGCTCAAGGGGAAGCTTGCTTCTCCCTCTCCCACTCCCCCTGCTTGTGTTCCCTCTCTCGCTCTCTCTGTCTGTCAAATAAATACATTTTTTTTTTAAGAGTCCCTTCTTTACAAAGAGCATTCTGCTCTTACTTCTCTGTATGTGTTCCTTTCCCCAGCAGCCTCATCCACCAACTGGACTTCAACTACTAGCTCACCTATGACCTTCGATCCCCACCTCCAGTCCTGTCCTTCTTTCTGTCCTGGAGCCTACTCTCTGTCTACAAAACGCCCCAGTGACATCTCACACTGGTCAGGTCCTGCCTGGAACACAGGTCCTTCCCCACAAGCCCAATCCTCCTCCTGTATTTCTTGTCCTAATGAATGACACCGTTTCATCCAACCCTGCAAGGTGACAGGTGATGAGAAAGCTAAGGCCCAGAGAGGTTAAGAAACTTGTTCAATGTACACAGCAATCCTGGCATCTTTGTGGCTTAACACAATAATGGGCAATTTCTCACTCAGGCAGGTCCCACCTGGGTTGGGTAGCCTTCCTCCTCTTGTGGGTATACCAGTTAGAACGTACATAGTCCGAGCTACCAGGACAGGGGAAGGAATGCTGGTTCTTCACTTGGACCTGGAAGCCACAGGCCATTGGCCAGAACTAGTCACATGGCCTCAACCTTCTAGGAGGGAGGCTGGGAAACAGAGCAGAGCATTCAGATCCCGGGCACGCACTAACCCCCCCAACACAGACCTACCTGGGCCAGGGGAGACCAGGAGAGACCAAAACCACCCGGAGAAAAAAAACCTCTGCTCTCAAGAAGGCCAACACATCCAGCCCAGGCCAAATCTCATGGTGGGTCCAGAGCTGTTTGTGGCGTGTGACTAAGAGAGGGGCCATCCTCTCTTAGGGGGAGCCGGGGGGGCCCTGCGTGAGGGAGCCCAGGGCCACAGCTGGTGCCAGGGCCCAAGAGAAAGTCCACCGCAGGGGCAGGAGGAAGGGGGAATGTCTTGCAGGGATGAGAAGCAGAGGGCAGGTGACCAGGAGGAGTGGGGAAGGGAGGAGGAGGAGGGGCTCCCCTGGAGACCTGGCCTGTCTAAACCAAGTCAAGCCCCACAGCCTGGCTCGGAAGCAGGGACTGGGGCTGGGGTGGCCGGGGTGGGTGGTGCTGGCCGGCAGAC
Source organism: Neomonachus schauinslandi (assembly GCF_002201575.2). Taxonomy (NCBI): domain Eukaryota; kingdom Metazoa; phylum Chordata; class Mammalia; order Carnivora; family Phocidae; genus Neomonachus; species Neomonachus schauinslandi. The sequence continues at coordinate 108,041,332 of NC_058411.1, forward strand.
CCTACCCCGCTCTCTGTTGCGCAAAGACTCTGGGCTCCGTGGCATCTCAAGGGACAATCCTGGGAAGCCGAACCTGACAGCGGGGACTGCGAGCTACGTACTGCCCAGTGCGGGAAGCTGTTTTGATTAAATTTGGGAACATAATTGTAGGGTTTGTGCTGCGGTCTCATTATGGCTTTTTTAATCTTGTTAACCTCTCCTCCCCATCTCCCAAACCCCCCTTCGCTTCCTTCCACAACCACAGACTGTGGCCTTAGAACAATACCAGGAATATTTTCCATCTCTCTGTCACGGCTCTCTGCTCTTCCCCCACACTGGATCCCTGGGGGCAGGATGAGCGGGGAGCGCAGGGAGGGGCCCGCCATCGGGGATTTTGTGTGGTTTGTTGTCCCTCTCAGTTCAGTTCCCATGTGTCCAGCACGGTGTTTGGTTCTCTGAGGGACACAGCGGGGACTCAGACCCCAGTGTAGCTGTCAGGGGTTTGGGAGGGTAGAAAGGAAGGCTGGAGGAAGTGACAATGTGAGTGCGTATAGGTAGGGCTTTTGGGGTTCCAGGCAGGAGAGGAAAGGCGGTGGGGAGGGGACGGCATAGGGAGGGTGGGGGCCACGCGGAAGGTTGCGGGGGATGGAGGGCAAGCGGGGGCTTGTTACGGTGTCCCCTCTGCGTGGGGATTGCATCGTCAGGATGCTCGAGGCTGGGGTGCAGTCACAAGCCCTGTGGTCTCCGTGGCTTTCACAATAACAGCTGATTTCTCGCTCATGAAGAGTCCATGCCGGTTGGCCACAGGGGGATGACTGAGGGTGGTTGTGGAGAAGGGACAGGTTAGGGAGCCATCTCTTTGATGCCCCAGGATGGCATGCTGGCAGATGAGGCCAGCACGAGGGGGATCGGGTGGGTGGTGCGTCTCCTGGTCACAGTGATGCCGCCAGGCTGTGAGCCGCCCCGGGGGGCAGGGGACACCATCTCCGATGGGGCTTGGGGTGGGGGCTGATGCCATGGGAACCAGGGAGCGGGAACACATCCGGGAAGCCCACGGTTTCTGAGAGGCTGGGCTGCAGGGGTATGGAGAGCAGGCCAGGGAAGGGGAGGGTGGGCCCTGCCCCTTCCGCTGTCACTCCCCAGGCCCTCCTCGGTGTCCCCTTCCACCTCAAGACTCCCAGGCACCATCTCCAGGGCCATCCTGTGTCTCGAATCCCTCAAACCTCTCCTCACCCAGTCACCCCTCCAGGGTCAAGGCACTGCCAGACATCCAGGCCCCCGAGTCAGCCCTTCCTTTACACCTTCGTCTCCTCCCACTTGGCCCAAGTCCACCATCCAAACTAATTCTGTCTACTCCACCTTCCAAATATCCCTGGAGTCCTTGTACTCAGCTGCACCCTGCCGACCATCACCCTGGGTCCTCTGATCCCCCGGGGCCGAGCAATCCCTTCCTCACTGGTCTCCTGGTAGCTGCTTTTACTCCCTCCACCCCTGCCCTGCCAATTCTTGACACTATAGCCATAGTGGTTTATTTTCCAAAATCTGGCCATGTGACTTTCTTACCCTTCCCTGGCTCCTCACCATGCCACCTGAGGTCTTCAGCCTCGGCCTCCTGCTTCTCTGACAGCCCCCTCAGCCAAAATTCTTGCGCACCCAAGACCTTCTGAATACCTCACGCTCTTGCATGGCTCTGAGCCTCATGGCTCTACCGTAGCTGCTCCTCAAGGGCGAGCGTGGATGCCTCCTCTTTCAGGAAGCCCGTCCGGGTCTCACAGCCCCCCTCAGCACTGGGCAGGAGCAACCCCTTCCTAGCTTGTGTTGCAGTGAGTTGTACCCACGTTTTCTCTGCTCTATCAACTGTGGGCCCCTCAGGAGCGGGCCTCGTCTCATTCCTGGCCAGCGTCCCCGCCCAGACTCCCCAGCCGTGCACGGAGGCCTCACAGAAGGAGGGAGAGGAGCAGGCGGGGGGCTGGCCTGGGCTTTCTCAGGAGCCACCAGGGAGCCAACGCCGGGCAGCCAGGCGGCAGAGCCAGGCCCCACGGCAGACGCTCGCTGAGCGCATTCAGGGCACTGACGCTCCGCTGGACGCAGCGACCTTTTCCGTCAGAGGACAGAGGAGACCGGCTCTGGGGAGGACGGCCCGGTGGCTGCATGCCGACGGAGCCCCACTGAGAGCATGGGAGGACGCCAGTGTGTAGGCAGCCGTTCCCGCGGGCCGGGGGCTGAGCCGGGTGGCAAAGGGGCCGTCTCTGGCAGCGAGGGCTGGGGTCTCAATGGCCATCTTGGGAAACGCAGGCTTGGCTTGCCGTGAGAGCGCCAGGGGCATTCCCCGGAGCTCGGGGACAAGGGGCAGCCGCGCCTTCAGAGTCCCCACACTGTGACGGAATGTGCAGACCATCCACGGGGCCCTCTCCGTCCTCCGAGGCCTTTGCCTCCCGCCCCTCAGGCCTGCCTCTTACCTCAGCCTGGAAAGCCCTTTTCCCCCATGGATTCAGCCAACGTATCTGGAGGCCCATGTGCTGAGCACAAGCTTACTCACCTCCTGCCTTTCTTCCAGAAAAATGGATGGACTCACCAGCCTGTGCCTGAAGCACACCGTCTCAGCGCTTGGAGGCTGACCTGCTCGGTCTGGCCTGGCTCTTCCAGGGAGACGCGCCGAACGTAGCTTCCTGAAGGAAGTGGCCCTGGAGCACCCAGTTCTCTCTGCCCATTTGGGAAACTGAGCTGGGAGCGGCAGGACGAGTCCTGACCTGTGATTCAAGACACCTGGTTCTCCGACTTGGCTTGGTCTGGGGCTAACCACCTTCCTCCCTCGGGCTCAGTGTCCCTACAGAACGACAGGGTTGGGCCAGGTGGTCTCAAAAAGGCCTTCCAGCTCCAACATCACTGACCAGAGAAGCCCGCCATAGCAGCAGTCCCTTGCCCCTGGTGGATGAGAGCCCACGGGACGGTCACGGGTGACTGCAGGCAGGGTCATAGGCTCCCCGGGCCCCTGGCCTGGTGGTTGGCTGCGCCTGTGTGCTCGACCAGCGTCCCAGATCCAGGACAGTCTGGGCATCCCTAAAGGTGCAGATTTCCAGCTCCAGCCCCAAATGGTTGGCCAGGAAAGGGGGAGGAAAGGCCATTAGAGCTCCCAAGACCAGCAACAGAGCAATGGGCTGAGCCAACTGGCCTGCATTTGCCGATCCAAGCAGGAGTGAGAGGGCAGAGAGTTCTGAGCCACCGGGCTGACCAGAGGAGCTGTGAACTCCGGAGGCAGGTCTGGGACAGGCTGGGTCCCAGCCCTGTGTAGCCGTCTAACCTCGGGTTGGTTGTTTAATCTCCGGCAGGCTCAGATCTCCGGAGAGAATGGTATGCACCTTACAAGGCCATGGTGAGCACTAAATGACGACTCTACTCGGACGGGCTCCCTAGCATCTGTGTCTAGCTCAGACGGCTGCTGGATGAGCCCTCATTCCTTCTCAGCCCTACCTTACCCAGACTCCACCAAACGCTTCTGCCCATCTGGGGCCAGCCAGATCATCCAGCTGCTCTGCCACGGCCCCAGCACTGTACCTGGTACCCTTGGCCTTGGTCCGGTGTGGTGCTCTCCTTCAGGGGGTGCTTGTAGTCTGCTGGAGAAACAAGACCATGCTCACGCCCACTTAGACGACTTAGAAATATCAATAATAACCAGTGGATCATTCGGAGCTTGCCGGTCTCATGGGAACCATAAGCATTAGAGAGATGGGGGGTTGGGAATGGTGCTCAGTCTGGATGGAAGCGACCAGAGCTGGGAAGAGATGTGGCCGACCGCAGCCAGCCAGAGTGGGGGTAGCAGGACTGGAAGGGACTGGGTTGGGAGAGACAGGCCCCGTGGGCAGACTGCTGACCCAAGGATCCCAGGACATAGTGAGGTGGGCCGCTGGGGGCCTCAGGGTGTGCTCTGTGGGGTGAGCCCCAGTCTGATGAATTGCAGGAGTCCGGCTCTCAGGCCAGTGGAGGGGGGCGTCTCTTTCCAGTTAGTGGGCAGAAGATAGAACTTTCTACTCCTATGAGGACTGGCTGGGATAGTAGAGTGTTGCTGGAGTGGCTGTGGGCAACTGGGGGCTGAGGGGACCTGCCAGGGGGCCAGGGCCCAGGGGGCGGGCTGCACCCCACAGAAATCCAACTCCACCTTCATCCACCATCGGTGCTCCCCTTGGGATCCGGAAGGCAGTGAGAAACAAGGCTAACATGCACCCCACAGAAATCCAACTCCACCTTCATCTATCATAGGTGCTCCCCTTGGGATCAGGAAGGCAGTGAGAAACAAGGCTAACATTCCCACACTGTGCTCAGCCAGTGCTTGGCACTTGGCCCAGAGAGGCTCCTTTTCCCCATGCCGGCCCTATTATCTTCATTTCTCTGATGGGGAAGTTGGGGTTTGGAGGGATCAAGGCCCAAAGCCCCCCCGGGGAACCAGTGGACAGGAGCCCCGTTCTCTTCCTCCTGTACCATGCTGGCTCTCCATGACTATAGAGTGTATGCTGAGGCTTAGGATGGGCCCCAGCTCTATGCTAAGTCCATTTGCACTCAGCCCGTCAAAGTTTACAGACAAGACCCGTCCTTGGGCACGAGTCTCGTTCTGACACCATGCCTGGTGGGTCATGCATGGTTGCACTTGTTACACACTCGGGGTGTGGCTCCTCATCCCCATGCTGCCTCCTCGAGGACAGAGGCTGGGTCTCATGCCTGGCCTTCCCAGAATGGGGCTGGCAATTCGAGTGGTGGGCGGAGTGGCCCCACCCGGGCTGTGTTTCTGGAATCCACTGATGAGGTGGATGCTGGCAGTGCCTGGAGGGAGGGGCGGGGGACCACTTCCTGATGGGCTGTGTTCCCAGCTGATGAGGGAGGTGTTGGACAGGAACCTAGCAAGAGAAGGCTCTAGATGTAGCAGCCAGGGAGTAATTGGATGCTAATTAATTTGCATTTCACAGGAGAGTCAGGGATGTTGGGAAAAAAGCTGCAAAGATTAAGGGGCTCCTGGAGAAGGGAAAGCTGGGGGCCAGGAGACATAGGGAGCAGAGGGAATTGAGAAGAGAACTCCAGGTGTGAGGACATTAATGGAGTCAGTGTGGGCATGGCAGGGCGGAGGATAGAAAAGTCTGGGCGCTGTGCTCCTAACAGCAGCTCCAGCTGACCCCCAGGGTGCCGCTTCAGGTTGCTTTTGGAGTGGGGTCGAGGGTGGGGCATAGGGTGAGACAGACAGAGCCACGTAGACTCAAAGAAGGTCTCAGGGATGAGGGGAAAGAGGAAGCCTGAGATGAATAAAAAATTCTCTCTGTCTCTCTCTAACACACACACACTCACACACACACGCTGAGAGAGAGAGAGAGAGAGAGAGACAGAAGGAGAAGGCGGGGGATGGGAGGAAGCAGGAATAACAGAGGAAAGCGGGGGAAAGAGATGGGAAGGACAGGGTCAAGAAGGAGGTAAGTCAGGAGTGGCCTAAGGGCTGAAGGGTGGCCACAGACCTAGGAGGGCTCCCGGAGAGACCACATCACCGTGGCTCCCCTGCTCGGTGGCCTTCCTAGAGTAGAGGTTGGAGAAGGTTTTCTGCCAAAAGGCACGTGGTAAATATTTTAGACTTTTCAGTCCATAGAGTCTCTGCCACTTATTCTTCTTTTTAAAAAATCATCCTTAGCTCGGGCGCCTGGGTGGCTCAGTTGGTTGAGCGACTGCCTTCGGCTCAGGTCATGATCCTGGAGTCCCAGGATCGAGTCCCACATCGGGCTCCCTGCTCAGCAGGGAGTCTGCTTCTCCCTCTGACCCTCCCCCCTCTCATGTGCTCTCTCTCTCATTCTGTCTCTCAAGTAAATAAATAAAATCTTAAAAAAAAAAAAAATCATCCTTAGCTCAAAGACAGTACAGAAACAGACCGCTGCAGGATCTGGCCCCTGGAGTGGTCTCATGCCAACGAAGAGCTTATTTCTCAAATGAATGGGGGGCTTTGGGGGGGGGAGAAGGGACAAAACAGAGTCTGCATTTCTTTCTTTCTTTTTTTTTTTAAAGATTATATTTATTTATTTGAGAGAGAGAGTGACCACGAGGGGGGGAGGGGCAGAGGCAGAGGGAGAAGCAGGCTCCCGATGAGCAGGGAGCCCGATGCGGGGCTCGATCCCAGGACCCTGGGATCATGACCTGAACCGAAGGCAGATGCTTAACTACTGAGCCACCCAGGCACCCCCGAGTCTGCATTTCTAACAAGTTCCCGAGTGGTGTCCAGGCTACTGCCCACAGATCCCACTTTGAGTGTGGAGGGTGTTGGCCACGCTGCAGGGTGGGCGGCTGCTGGGCAAGCCTTTCCAGCACGGCTGAGAGGCAGCCCATGCTTGCAGAGCCCTGGTAACGCTGGGCTGCAGGCCGCACACGCCCAGACCTTGTTTCGAGGACGGCCTTACTCCCCAGCTGCAGCGAGTGCGGTCAGCAGGTGGCCTCCCGCCGTCCACTCCTTCCGGGTCTGCCTCAGTGCATGGAGCCACCTCACCTGTGGCCCTGCCCTCCCCAGAGCAGCCCACGTCTGGTGACCCGGTGATGGGGGGTGTGTTAGGTCCTGGCCACCCCAGCTGGATACGGGACTACCCCCTGCCGGTTGGCTGAGGCTTTGTCAGGCCTGCATCGAAATCCAACTCCAATCTCCTTCTGCCCAATCCAGCTTCCTCCCACTTCTTTCACTGACGTGGGCCCTTCATAAGCATCTGGCAGCCCACCCTCCCTCTCAGAGTCTGCTCCTGAAGAACCCAGCCTGTGAGGCAGGTGGCAGGTGGACATCCAGGCTGGGGTCAGCATTTGGCACTAGCTGGTCTCAGCTGGGGGCCACTGTGAGTAGACATAAAGTCACTCTGCAAACTAGGGTTCTCCCGGGCAGGAGTCCCAGGGCCCCAGCATGGCCAGGAGGGAGCAGGGCAGATGGAAGAAGAGGCACAGCGGGGCAACGATCTGGAGACCCGGGTCCGGCCTTGACCCAGCGGCTCACGTGCTATGTGGCTTCGAGTAAGTCCCTGCTGCTCTCTGAGTCTGTTTCCTCAGGAGTAAAATGGGCTGGAATCTCTGATCCTGGGTGTGTCAGTTTCCCAGGGCTGCCATGACAAATGGCCACAACCTTGGTGGCTTAAAACAGCAGAAATCTATTCTCTCGCCATTCTGGAGGCCAGAAGTCCAAAATCAGTCTCTCTGGGCCAGAATCGAGGCGTGAGCAGGGCCACACTGCCTCCCGAGGGTCTGGTGAGCATCGTGCCCTGTTTCTTTCAGCCGCTGGAGGCTGCCGCATCCCTCGGGCTGAGACGGCAGCCCCCTCGCCCTCACGGCAGCATCTTCAACTCCTCTTTGTCTTCCCATCACCTTTGCCTCTGTGTCTGGGCACCCACTCTCTCTCTGCCTGTCTCCTGAAAGGGCCCCATGGTTACCCTGATCATCCTTCTCAAGGTCCTTAATGTAGTCACAGTGCAAAGCTCCTTTTCCCCAGTCAGGTCACACTTGCAGACTCTGGGGATGAGAACCTGCTGTCCTTGCAGGCCATTATTAGGTGGACCCAATGCACCTGCCCTCTGCCCTCCCGTAGGCTTTAGCTCTGTTGAGTTCTCCCTTCCTGAGCTGTAGTTTTAAACTATTTACAAAGGTCGGTCCCTTTTGAACCTTGAAGTGAGTCTTTTATCAGATCCTACAAATTGCAGACATAACACAGGAAGCACTGTTCTAGAAAGCTGTAAATCCAGTTATGAGAGCAGGGAATGTGGCTTCTCTGGGCTGCACATATTTGTGAGGTACGCCATCAAGCAGTGGGGGGGTGGTAGGTCGGGCCGGGGTCCCAGGCTCCCACCCACCCCTTTGAGGGCACATCTCAGATGCACTTTCTTGTTCTTTCCACTCTGGGCTGTCTGCGACTTTGAACAGCAAGCCCTTGCTCCTGTTGAATTTATGGGTCGAACCTCTTGATTTCATTATTTCTTCATCGGCAAATGGGCCCATGCACGCTTCTAGACATCAGTCTCACAGTGACCCTTTCTCGAGAACCACCTATACATGAAAAGTTGTATTAGCCTCTGTGAAGAAACCATCATGGAAGGAAGTTTTACAAATGATTCCCTGGGGTGTAAAGATTTTCAAAAGTCCAGGAGTGGGAAAGTGGATTGGGCCTTTTTTTTAAAGTTTTTATTTATTTTTTTATTTGAGAGAGAGATTGAGCAGAGGGAGAGGGAGAGAAAGCAGAGGGAGAGAGAGTCTCAGGCAGACTCCCCACTGAGCTCGGAGCCTGTCTCTGGGCTCGATCCCATGAGCCTTGAGATCACGACCTGAGCTGAAACCAAGCGTCAGGTGCTTCACCGACCACGCCACTCAGGCACCCCTGGATTGGGCCCTTTGAGAAAATTTCCACTGAGAGGGAACTGAATTTAACAAACAGGCATACAAGCAAACCTTGGGGTCAAAGTGTATGCAGCTGATCCAAGCACATCTGACTCCACTGGCCAGAAAGACCAGCAGGAACAAATGGTCTAGAGGTGGTTGGGGGTGAGAACATTTGCCTCGCTGATGCAAAGATGGAAGTGGGCATGAGGCAGGAGCAGGCCGTGCTGGCCATGGGGGCTTTGCAGACCAGACCCAGAACTTGAACTTGATTTTGAAGGCCACAGGGTACTTCTGCAAAATTTTAAGCAGAAAGTGACATGTTCGTATGCTTTAGATATATTTTTCTGGTTGCAGTAATAACCCCAGCAGGAGGTGAGGGAAAGCCTGACCCCTTGGCTGGAAAGGAAAGGACTGGATTTGGGTGGTTGGCCATGGGGGGGTGTTGAGAAGGAGGATGGGGGTGGGGAAACCACCCTTGTATGGCCCGAGTGAGCAGGTGGATGGTGGGGCCTGCTCCAGGGATGGGGTGCGGGGATGCAGAGACCCAGCGGGACTGTGCATGGCGGCTGAGAGCCAGAAGGTGATGTTTTACTAAGAGAAGAGTCACGGCCTGGGAGCAGGGGGTCTCTGGGAGAGACAGAAATGCATGCCAGTCCCCTCCATCATGAGGCAGGCCCCTGAGAATCGCAGCTGGGCAGGGACACATAGCTAGGAGGTGGCAGCAGCAAGGTGCCTATGGTAGAAGCCAGGAGCCCAGGCCCGGCTCTTCCCTGTCTCACGTGGATCTCCGGCAGGTCTCATTCTTTCTTTGCCTCAGTTTCCTTATCTGCAAAACACGGGAGATGGACCCTATCAGGGTTCCTCCATGGAGATGGGCTGGTGGGGGAATACCTCTGAGCCCCTGGGGTGTAAAGATTTTGGTGTGCAATGGTGCGCAATGTATAAGTGCCTGTGGAGGGCTCAGCAGAGTCACCTGAGGAGTGAAGTGACCTCAGACCTCACGGGCCACACCCGCGGTTAGAGCCCTGCTAGCAAGGACTGCTCTTTAAATACCCCAGGGGGGAGTCTTGTCTTGCCCAAACAGTCCCTGGGAGGCAGAGGCCTGGGTCACAGGTTGCGCACATGTTCCTCAGTGCGTGTGTCTTGATGGACCACAGGGACCCCCAACACCTGTGAGTCACACGTGGGCAGTACAGAGGCTCTTCACTGCACCTGGCTGGCTGGTCTGCGAGAGCCTTCTGGCCCCTCGTCAGCCCAAGCAGGGGGCTTCCCTGTCCTTTCTCTCCCTTCTCTACCCTGCGGACTCTTGCCCATCCTTCGAAACCCAAGGTCCATCCTCCAGGAAGCTTCTGGGATCCCCCTGAGCAACACTGCCATGGGGCTCATAGGGGAGGTGTCCACACCTCAGGGACAGCCTCTCTTCCACCTGTCTAGGCTGGAGGTCACATTTGCCCTCCTCACGCCTCCTCTCTCCACCTCTGTCCCCTGAGCCTTTTGGAGCCAGACCCGAGTCCTGTGAGCCTCAGTGTCCCCAAGTGCTGCCCCCAGTGGCTGGCACATACTTAGTGCTCAACAAAGTCAGGTTCTTCTGTTGCCGTAAGTTGTGGAATGACCGGCAGCAGGTATCTCCATTTTCTGCCCCCTGGCTCCTCCCTGGGTCAGGGGTGTGTGTGAGGGGTGGGAGGGCATCTGCTCTGTCCCCCCACCAGTTGTGGGGAGGACGAGTGGCAGCCGTGGGCCAAGTGCACGGGTCCTTTCCCAAAGGGCCCAGGATGACGAGCATGAGATGAGAGGAATAGAAGATTGCACAAATCTTGCTGGACCCACACCCACACGGGGAAAGAAATCCGGGATCCGAATCAGTCGGGAGCAGGCCTCTGTCAGCCAGGCCCTTCACGGAGAGGGTTCTCTGTGCTGTGGAGAGTGCTTGAGCCTCTCTTGAGGCCTTGTGGTGCCCATTTTACAGATGTGGGAACAGGAGCTGGGAGTTGATGGGCCCTGCTCCAGCGAGGTGCCACGCCCCAGCCCGTGGTCACGTAGTCTTCCCTGGGCTGGAGCGGGTGGCCTCGCACCCCCTTGCCCCATGAACCCTCCAACACACGCCCTCTGCGAGCGCACCAAGATCGGCTTCCCTCCCTGGCCTTGACGCTGGGCCCGTCCCAGTCCCGGCCCTTCACAGCGCGCAGGACCTGCTTGAAGCGGGTGGAGCACGCTGTTTGCTCTGGGAGATGAGCTCCTTCTGGGGCCAGCCATGCCAAGGAAATCACCACAGCCTGGCCGGCGGGAGGGCTGAGCTGGCCAGAGGAATGTAGAGGTGGCCCTCTGATCTCAGGGGAGAGGCCAGCAGGCTGGGGCGGACAGCAAACCCTGTGATTGAGGCTGTGCGAAGGCCGGCCTGCGCCCCAGGGCCTCCGTGATGGGGGAGGCAGCTGCCGGGCACCCCCATGCGGGCCTGTGGAGCCAAACCGACAGCTCGGGGAGCGTGGCTTAGCCCTCCCAGATATGTGGGAATGAGGGCTTCTGAGTCACCCACCCTGCTGGACATGGCTGCCACCGAGGTCTGGGAGACAGGGGAGTATTCCTAGCCAGGGCGAGTGGCCTTAGGAAGCCCTGAAGTTAGCTGGACTCTTCAAACCCCGTTCTAGACTTGGCTTCCCCTGGCCCTGCTGAGCTGCGTATCTGGGGGAGTTCAGTCCAGGCAGAGCCGGGACGCTGGGCCAGAAGCCAGAACCTTGGACTTCGGGAAAAGATAAGCAGGGGCAAGCCACTTTGTCTCACCTTCCTGTCAGTTCTGGGGTGGGATTGCAAGGAAATATTAGAAAACTCTTGACATGCTGCCCAGCTCCGGGCCTTCCCCTGAGGCAGGGTGGGCACCTGACCCGGGCAGCGTCCCCCCTGTCGCAAGCCCTCAGAGCAGCCAGGGAGGGCCTGGGGAGGGGGTCTGGAGAGGGGCCAGCGTCAAGGCCGACGACCCAGGGGCCTGTCGGGAACCCTGCCTTCTATCCTGGGCTGTGGGCAAAGGGGAGGACAAGGCCTGGCCCTGCAGGCCTGCAGGACCAGAAGCTCCTGCTGAGCCACCACCCTGTCCCAGGTGTGGTGCAACCCGAGAGCCTAAGCAAGGACCCTCTCTCCAGGACAAGTGTCAAAAGGAAACCTCCCGGCTGGTCTGATTCACCTTCCAGGGGCACTGCGTGGAGCTCAGAGACACTAAAAGACTCCGCTGAGGCGAAGCTTGCAAGAGACGGCAGCAGATCCTTTATCGGCCATCTGAGCCTCCAGATCTGTACCCTAGTGACCCACCGTCTACCGCCAGGTGCTCTCCAAGCCTTCTGAGGAGGACTCCTCCATCCCCTGGAGCTCTCAGCACACAGTGAGTAAGAGAGACGCTTTGCTTGATGCACAGTGACACCCAGCTAAGCATGGTAGCCGTGAGCCCATCGGGGGTAGAAACTATCTGTGGGCCATCAGACTTTGGCAGAGGACCCAACGCCCACTGGGTGCCCAGGGAAAATGCAAGGCGGTTTGCTGAGCAGGTCACATCTCTCTTAAAGAAGAGAACATGAAGGAGAATCTGGTTAAATGGGCCCAATTTGGGCTTGGAGGAACACACACACATGCACACATGCACACACACACATACACACACGCATACACACACACGCACCACCCCATTATTTCCCATGATTGGCGATGGGTGCTGGGGCTATAGAGAGTCCAAGCCTTTTATTTGACATGCCCAGATTGGGAAAGGAAGTTCCTTAAAATCACACAGCTGGTTAATGACAGGCCTTGGGGTTTTCTTATCTTTTATTTCCCCAGGGCCGTTTTACTGGACAGCTGCCCCCTTTCCCATCCCGCTCGCAGCCAGGTCCCCACATCTGCTACACCAGCCACTGTCTCCTGGTCGCGTTTGAAATTCTTCGGCGGGGGGGGGGGGGGGGGGGGGG